>NW_005178903.1:138447-141982 GCF_000350225.1 Chondrus crispus
CGCCGCTGTGCTGGCAAGGCATGCCACTGAGGTAAGCGCAGGGCGGACAATCGGTGCAGTCTGTGATAACCACTGAGCAAAAGGGGAGGTGCCGTTGGCCAACGACATGAGAGAGGAATGACTGGGAGTCATATGAAGGAATCACCACACAGTCATTCATCGGAACGGCCCCCCTTTCTCTGAGTGGAACAGATGGCTTTGGGGCAGATGTTCACCTAAAGATCCGATGTCCCTTTTAATGTATACAGCCCTAGCGGCTAACTATTTATACGAACATCTTGGTACTTTCCAAGTCCCGCAGCATAATACCGCCGCATCCTGAAGAGTCAACCTGGCCCATCATTATTGGTCTAACAGGTATAGAGAAAAGTAATAATCTGCCACGAAATCCTGTCTTAATAACCTGCCACGAAATGCTCTCCGAAATACTTGTTGCGCTGAGGGCCGTTCCTAACGGCCGAGCCGCGGGCCCGCCGGCCACCATTATTTTCCGATTTGTTGTCTCTGGTTTCCAGCCGCCTACCCTCCAAGGGTAGTGCTGGCAGCGTTGGTGTACACTGCAGCGATGATGATTGTTTCTGCAGAAGAATCATGGCACAACGTAGTGCATGCCCATGGCGGGGTTCAGTGCCGTTGAGTTGAAAGTGGGTGCGGTGTCTCAAGGCGGCGTAAGGGTAGATCTGGGTGGCGCCTGGGTACTTAACGGCGTGCCGCCCTCTCCTGTACATCCTTCGGCATCCCCATGTCTCGCTTCCGCGCTGTTCGTACTCCTCTTCGGCTCCGCTTCTCTCTTCCGTACTGTGGTCTTCAGGCGTGGAAATTCGGGCAGGCGTTAGAGTTAACTCTGGTCGAGCTGCAGAAGTGATACCACAATAATTCATCTGAATTTCAAAGCATTTCATCACAAGCGCGCAAATTATGATTTTGGAACTGGCTATGGGGGTCCCTATGTGGAACGTAACCCGGTTCGTACTGTTGAGCCTGGTGACTACCACGATCTTATCAAGAGTGTGGTCTTCAGGCGTGGCAATTCGGGCAGGCGTTAGAGTTAGCTCTGGTCGAGCCGTAGAATTGATACCACGACCCTACACTCGAGGGTCGTTAGTATCTGAAGAGGATAGGAAGGATATCGTTTTCAAGTGGGTTCTGATAATAGTTACTGTTCTCCTAGGTTGCTCGGACTTACTCATGGAGTTCGGGTCAAGTACGTCTGAGGTCAACACCGGGCGTACGGTCGTGACAGGATACGAACTTGCGAACGAACACGTCCCTCTGGAGGTAGTTCGCATAGGACACGGCAAGTGGGCGCCTACAGTGGTTACTCCGGTCGGGCATTCAACTGTGTACCAAGTGCAGACGCCCAAGCAGGTGTCTGAAGGTGACATCAACATTACGCCGGCTGACCTCGAGATATTGGAGAAGTCCGGGAATACGGCGACATCCGGAGGCCAAGTGGTAACGGGAGAGACGCCGGAGGAGGGGCTCTCCGCCGGTCGTAATGAAACATTATGGTTCACAGGAAGGGCGGCCACAGCCATCCTGAAGGATGATGGGGTGGTCCTCTACGATGGCATTAACACCAACGTGTTAAAGGAGATCAACCGAGGACCAAATCCCTCAATCGCCATTTTGGAGGTAATTAGTAACGTCGTGCTTATTCAGAATATGCCTGTTTTTAGCCTTGAAGGGATCGAAGTTGTGGTGGAAATGCTGGAGCTGCCTCGGCTATCTCTAGATTGCAATAGCCCAGCAAAATATCCAGACGAATGGGAAGTGAGGTGCGTAGATGCTCTGCGGGAACCTGGTACTGTATATAGACATGATAGAAACAGGGCTGGGATTGGGGCTACTGCGTTGACTACGCATGATTTAAATGTTGACTATGGACGTAGGGTGCAAGTGCCCACCCACCGTGGAAAACTACTCGCAGGGCGGAGCATGTCCGCCAGCTCTTCCACCCAGAGGATAACTGGAGATATTGTTTGGGGTAATGACTTCACAATGGCCGCTACGAGAATGACGGCCGTCCTCGTCTTAAGAAACGGAAGTGACGTGACCATGTGTCTGGTGCCATCTGGAGAGCTTGGGTGGTCGAACAGCCTCACCTGTCGTCGAAGACAATGGAATTCTATTGAGGAAATGGTATCGGCTTTCCAGGCTCTGCAACTCATCACGGCTGATTATAAGAGCTTCTGGTCCACCAAGGCTCGATGGGAAGAAGCTAGCGATCTTCAGGCCGTTACTAGAGTGATGTGGATATCTAAAAGCTTGAGAGCGAGGTATGGAACAGTCCGCTTCGAGACAAGAACAGTGGCTGCCATAAATGGCATATTTGTGAGTGGATTAATTATCATTACGGGGGTGATGGCTACTGGTGTTGCCATATATCTACTCCATTTGAAGAAGAACCGTGGTGCCACGGAGAGTTGTCGTTTCTTGACCCTTGACGGGAGTCGACGGATACTAGCAATGTCAGCAATAGACAGGTATAACTGCGGAAAAGTCCCGGCATTCCCACCACAAACTGCACTGCTGAGGAGTGGAGAGAGGACTTGTCATCTAAGCACTTATTACGCAAGCGACGAGAGCCCTATTAGCCTGGAGGAAGTTAAGGAATCGAAGTTATTAATCCTAGGTGTCAGGAATAGAAGAATTGACAGTGGCAAGTTGGCATCGGGAGCTGACTCAAGTCGCCGAGCTCCGGATGTGCGAGTGTTAGCACCTGAGCCAGATGGCGGGTGTACTTGCTTAGGGCCCTGCACATGCACTGCTGAGGGTGATAGTACCGTGAAAAGAAAGCAAACGATCGATCCGGACAGGCGGCGGGATGTGAACAGAGACAAGACTTTCAGGGGCGTGGGAAGAATAGATATTAAAAGTCTAGATAGACACAAGTTCGACATCGACGTAAGCACCGTTAGTGCCGACTTAGGCAGGATGCTCGGAAGGGAATTTGATTCTAGCGAAGACCAAGTGGAGGGGAAAATGGTCACGATATGCGCGAAAGGTGTTCGTTCGGGTAGGAGCTAGGCTACAAAAGGTGCCGCTTGCGCCGGGTACACATGTAAGGGTGAAATGCAGCGTAAGCGTGTTAGGATAGGTGATGAAGTTAATCCATTTCGCATGAGCTGCCCCTGAAAGTTAGAAAAATAAAAGCACACGTTACGGTAGGATAGGCCTCTATGATACCTGTGAACGTGTTTTCACGTGCTGCGCGTGAAGCGCCGCGGCCCCTCACACGCCTTGGCGCCCGCGTCCTCCCGCCTGCTTTGGTCTGTCACGCCGCCCCCGCTATTTCCGTCCAGTCACCAGTGCCGTGAAACGCCGCGAAACATGTTACCATTGCACGTTACAGTGCACGTTACAGTGCGCCCCGCCACCCCGACTACCGTACCTCATCCACCTACGCGGCCCTTGCCCCAAATTCCCTACAAGCCCGCCGCTGCCGGCCAACTCGTTCACAGGTATGGAGCGGGGAACCGTGATGGGGGGGTATACGGTGGCGTTACATACTGTACGTGCTGCGGCGTTTGCT
>NW_005178903.1:142055-142938 GCF_000350225.1 Chondrus crispus
GGCGGGGGAGGGGGGGCGGTGGACGGGTGGGGGGATGGGCGGCGCGGGAAGGGTTCGAATGGGAGGGCGGTTCTGTGACAGGTGACAACTATAAGCAAAGGGGGCGATAGATGACCGCGCGCGGGATTGCTTATAGTCGCTCCTACAAGTGGTGAGATGCAATTGGTCGGAAGCGGTCGGAAGCAATTGATTGATTTGGGACAGACTGTCGCACACGTGTCTTTGTGGTGGATCTGTGGTGGTTTAGGACAGGCTGTCGCACACGTGTCGGGTAATGGTACAGCAGGTGTTTGGGACAGGCTGTATCACACGTGTTGGGTCGTGGTACAGGTTCGGGAGGCATTGGGGCCCTTGGTACATACTGTACAGGCTGGCGTACACGTGTTCTGTGGTGGTACAGCGGATGTGGGTACACACACTGTACGTAAGGCGTAAGGCGTATTAATTAAAAGATCCTTGATCACATGCCGCAGTGTCTCTCCCGCGTGGTTTGGTGCGCGGCCCAGATCTAGCCGGTAGTGTCATGCCAAGTGTGGTTCGTGCCGCCTGGCCTGGTACACATGTAAGCGTGATGTGTATCGTAAGCGTGTTAGGCGTGTTAGGCGTGTTAGGCGTCTTACGACAGTTACAATAAGGCGCCTGAGACACATGCAAGGGTGAAATTTAGCGTATGTGTGTTATTAGCCTTGTTAGGACAGCTAAAACAAGGTTAATCCATTTCGGTAAGCATCGGATGTCCCTCACACGAGGGTCTCCTCAACCCCTAAACCCCTAAATCCCCTAATCCCTAAATCCCTAAAATCCCCTAAATCCCCTAAATCCCCTAATCACACGCCCCCTCACACGCGACAATGGTTCTCAGTCGAAGGGGTGATGCGTTTCG
>NW_005178903.1:143347-144352 GCF_000350225.1 Chondrus crispus
GGCCCCGCGGCGCGCGCGCGCCGCTGCTTCATCTACGACCGGCCGCCGCGCACGGCGTCGACGACGGCGGCGACGGCGCTGAAGCTGTGTCTCTTCGCGCGCGGCTTTGAGCAGCCGGACGTCGCCAGCCGGGCGGCGCGCGCGCTCGTCGTGCCGCGCATGCTGGCGCTGCGCTCGCGGCGCGTCGGCGTTTTCTCGCGGCACGTGCAGCTGCGCGCGCGCGACGCGGACCGCGTGCGCGAGATGTGCGCGGAGAGGGTGTACGTGAGCGGGTGCCGGCCGATGCGGGAGCGGCTGTGGTCCGCGGCGAAGTACGCCGTCGCTGGGAGGGGGAACGCGACCGTGGGAGGGGGCATGCGGAGGAGGGCTGAGGAGATGGTTGAGGGCGACGGGTGGGTCGAGGCGATGTATGAGGCGTATCCGTATGTGGATGGGGAGGGACGCCCGAACGGGACGCCCAGGGAGAAGTGGCTCGTGCCGGATTATGTCGTCAGGGCGGGCAGGCTCGAGAAGGACTTGGGCGAGCTGCTCGCGGCGATGGGGTGCGAGGCGCGCTTTCGTAGCGATAATGTGCACGAGGAGGAGGGCGCGGACGGCTTTCTGGAGGGCGTGCAGCTCGCGCACAGGGACGCGACGTACCGCCGCCTGAAGCGGCTGGCGAGGGAGGGCAATGCCCGGGGGCTGAAGAAGATCCGGGAATTCATGGCCGCGGCGGGGAGTGAGGATGTTCCGAAACGTGATAGGTAAGGAAGGCGGTCCGTTGTTTCCAGGGCATTTGCCCGAAATCAAGTAAATTATTCTCCGGCACGCCGCCCACGCGCCGCATTGCTGGACTGGCGCCCGGGGCAGGGCTCTAGGCGCCGCTGATGGCTGTCGCGGTGGCGGCGTCTGATGGATGACGCCGACCGCTGGGACGGCCGGTGCTTTCGAGAGGCGCTTTCGAGAGGAACCGGAGAGCCGGCACCGCAATCCGCCCTAGGTATACAGGATTGCGGGCCCCGCTCT
>NW_005178903.1:144452-277209 GCF_000350225.1 Chondrus crispus
AGGTGGAGAAACTCTCTTTGTAAGCCTCCTCCCGAAGTAGGGTGCGCGGGTGGGGCGACGAGGTCCTGGCGCTCGTCGTCGTAGTAGAGCTCTGCCACGAAGCCGTAGAACTGTCGCTGTTCACCCGATGCCTGCTGCTGGGCGTAGGGCCGGAAGTAGGCGAAGTCGATGATCTCCTCGCGCGGGTTGTCTTTCCAATCTAGCGGTTCCGTTACGCCGGATTGCGGTGCCGGCTCTCCGGTGTTTGAGCTCAAACACTAGGCGCACAACCGACACCCCCGCGCCTTCCCCCGCTACGTACAGTAACAGTGTACGCTGCCCTTGGCGCCAGCTCTTGCGCACACGACACGTTTTGTGACCTGCCGCCCACTCTCTCGCCACGAGGCCTGCATCGGTGCCACCTGATTGCGCAATGCCTACAGTAATCCCCTAATCCCCCCTTATCAGTAAGTAAGGTTGTCCGTAAAATATATATAGATAACGCCTTGTTTTCCATTTGCCCACAAAGTCTCACTGGACGTAAAGTAAACCCGAGATTGAGAATTTTCACGAGTTTTGCGGACTGGTCTCTTGCAAGGTACCTGCCCGCAACAAACGCAAGTCTGCTACATCGTTGTGCCGCCCCGTCGGGTGGCACAACGATGTAGCAGACTAAAACCCCTAAAACCCCTAAATCCCCTAATCCCCTAAATCCCCTAATCCGATCACGTCCACCTGCGTGAATACTCGCTGAAGCCAATATTGTAGCTCGCCACAAGGATACAATGGTTCTCAGTCGAAGGGGTGATGCGTTTCGTCTTCTTGACAGCCTGAGGGGGGCCGTTTGGAGAGGACCGACTTTTTAGAAGCTTCTAATTGTCTATCTTTCGCGGTTGCTTCGACGGCATCTGTGGCAGATCCTGTCGCGCTTTGAGCCGTTGATGCACTCTGCGCAGATGAACCGTGACGCAAACCGGTACACGGCCCGTGCGATCTGAGACTCGTTTGTGCTGATGAAAAGAACGGAAAACCCACTTCGCTTTCCTTCAAGACGGCTCGATCCGGCACTGCTGTGACTAGGCGGATGTGAAACTGGAAAACTCACATGCCCCCAGTTTTCGGTATGCTGTGAGTGTTTGCCGTTTAGAAAACATGAGCAAACACGCTGCCAGAACACGCGTTTTCGTGACCTAACGGATAACCTTAATGTTTTGCTAAAATTGAAGAAAAAAAGTTGCCCTCATTTTGCCATTTTCTTTGGACACGTGTGGACCTGTGCACGTGTACCATTCGCCTCTCAACATTGAGATTTCCCTCAACGTCGACAACCTCGTTGTTTCTCACGTCCTCCGCAGACGAGCGCCCCTTTCTGTCTGTGTCACGCGGCAACCCATACTGCTACAACAAGTCCACTCACGTCCGTTCACGACAGCCGAGTCGCACGGCCTCACCAAGTGCAACTTAGCGCGCGCCAGATACAGGTCCACCTGTCTGTTGTTGTTCAAGTCGAGCTCGACGTCTCCCGATATTATGCCCGAAACCCGTCCGTGCACGGCGCCAAGATATCTGTGAATCCGTGATCGAGCATGCCGTAGTGGAGGAGGCTGTGAGCTCAAGGGCACACCTGACTGCGGAGAGACAGCTGGTATCCTTTCATTTGTCTGTTTACCCCCTCCATGTTGAATCCGTGAGCACCGAACCCACGTCGGTGACGGATCACAATGTCTTCCGGGTGCTGGCAGGCTGCGAGGTGGCGGCTCTGTCGCTTCTGTCCGAATTCTTGACGCCGCTGTGAGCGTTTCTTACTTTCTTAGTCTTCTGCCTGCGTGGAGGACATGAATTCGCGATAGAACACTTACTGGTCCCCTCGCATCCCTGGACTTGTTTACTGAGTGATACACATACATGGACTCCAACGTCCGTGAAGCAAGCTTTCAGGCATTCACAACAAAAACAAAAAACAACCCTCCCCGCCACTGCCGCGCACAGTTGCAGCGCATTACTCATGTCTCGGGCGGCAAGCGTTTTATCGCTTTTTCTAGACCACTAGCTTCATGATAGCAACCAGATGACCTGCCCCTGCAACTACGACCCCAATATCGTGGTCTATCCGCAAGTCTACTTGACTCTCCAACTGGGCCAAGACAGTTTCAGACCCATCCTCTCGCCTTTGCACAATTATTCCCTCCCTGGAAAATATTTGTGATGTTCGTCCTTCGCGAGAGGCAGTACCCAAGTTTGCTGTCCTTAGGAACCGACTCGTGATGTCTTGCCAATCCTCTATCGTATCAAGTGTGATCCCTCTCTCCACGTCCCACACCCGAACGCTCTTATCATCCGATGCAGACACTACTCGTCTTCCGTCCACACTTATCGCGACGCTAAACACATAACCCGTGTGTCCGACTAACGCGTCCCCGACTTGTGCTCCCGTCTCCACGTCCCACACCCGCACGCTCTTGTCAGACGATCCAGATATAGCACGTTTTCCGTCCCCACTAATCGCAACGCTCAACACATGACCCGTGTGTCCCATTAACGCGTCCCCGACTTGTGCTCCCGTCTCCACGTCCCACACCCGAACGCTCATATCATCCGATGCAGACACTACACGTCTTCCGTCCCCACTAATCGCAACGCTCAACACATGACCCGTGTGTCCGACTAATGCGTCCCCAACTTGTGCTCCCGTCTCCACGTCCCACACCCGCACGCTTTCGTCCCACGATCCAGATACCACACGTCTTCCGTCCCCACTCATCGCAACGCTAACCACCCAATTCGTGTGTCCGGCTAACGCGTCCCGGTCTTGTGCTCCCGTCTCCACGTCCCACACCCGCACGCTCTTGTCAGACGATCCAGATACCACACGTCTTCCGTCAGCACTGATATCAACGCTCTCCACCGAATTTGTGTGTCCAATTAACGCCTCTCCGACTTGTGTCCCCGTCTCCACGTCCCACACCCGCACGCTCTTGTCAGACGATCCAGATACCACACGTCTTCCGTCCCCACTCATCGCAACGCTAACCACCCAATTCGTGTGTCCAACTAACGCGTCCCCGACTTGTGCTCCCGTCTCCACGTCCCACACCCGCACGCTTTCGTCCCACGATCCAGATACCACACGTCTTCCGTCAGCACTGATCTCAACGCTCTCCACCCAATCCGTGTGTCCAATTAACGTGTCCCCGACTTGTGCTCCCGTCTCCACGTCCCACACCCGCACGCTCTTGTCAGACGATCCAGATACCACACGTCTTGCGTCCCCACTCATCGCAACGCTAACAACCCAATTCGTGTGTCCAATTAACGCTTCCCCAAGTTGTGCTCCCGTCTGCACGTCCCACACCCGCACGCTCTTGTCCCACGATCCAGATACCACACGTCTTCCATCCCCACTCATCGCAACGCAATCCACTCGCGACCTATGACCGCGGAAACTTATCAATACTTTCCTCTCCGACGCGCTCCATAGCCTTAACGTCCCGTCTTCATATCCGACAACAACGTATCCCTTCCTCTCACAGAAAGTTGCGCAAGTAGCTCTTGTCATGCCCGGTTTCGCTCCAGTCACTTCGGAGGTTACATTTCCAACGCACATCCGAAAATATGCCCTCAATCGTCCACCTCTTTTGCGCCTGCTTGCCTCTAATCGAACCATCTTCGTCTCCTTCTCAGCAGATTGTGTGAAAACTGTTACTTCTGCACCGGACCGCTCCACGTGGCATCGATACACATCACCCCTGGAATCCATGCCGACTTGAATATCTCCGCAATTGTCAGATGGGAGGACAATATGCTCCACCAACCTTCCATCGGCTCGCGCTACACACTCACTCACAGGCCGCACCCCGTCCGTACCGTCCGTACGTACGGTGCGAATCTCTCAATTTCTTCCAGGATCTTACGCACACAACCTGAATCGTGTGCCTTGTGCTTCACTCGCCCAAATAGTTGAAAGTAAATCCCGGCACTACTTTCACCACAAAAGGGTACACTCAGTCGCGCAGCCCGCATCATCAAAACCATTGCATCCGCTGCATCCTCATCTACCCGTCCCATTCCTGGCTTCCCGCCTTCTCTTTTCCGCTTCAAGTCTCTACTCAATCCCTTCACAGCTTCCTCGTATTGCCAAACCCCACCTCTCTGTAGCACTGTCTTCACCCATCGCGCACTCAAAAATAGTCTCTTCAGCTCCTCTACACACCCACCCTGTTTCAGAATACGATATATGTTCTCGAAAACATACTCCTCCCGTGCGCTCTTACCCTCTCCGTCCCGGCCCTCACTCATTTCAAGCAACCCTCCTCTTGCCTTGCATACATCCACCATCTTCTTACACCACTCTTCTACACCCTCCTTCTTCTTCGCTTCTTCCACCGCAAAATCGTGCGTCAGATCATGCACCCGCAACCCACCACAACCCTTCTCATACTGTAACTCTACTAATCCAACCCTTTCCATCTCCTTTGCACACCTTTCCGTCCACTCGTCGCCTATCTCCCACAAATCTCCAACCAAACACAAAGGTATCCGGTCTTGCTTCTTCATGATGCACAGACTCCGGTGCATCTTTCGAAACGAAAACTCACCAACCGTCTCCCCACTGCTTCCCACATTGGACCCCAGGATATCTAGTGACGTATGCAATGTCCCATCCAACGACAAATATCCGTCCTTTGGACTCTCCCCGCGAATCGTGTTACGGCTCTTCATCCTCGAAAGGTACTCCCCCCATGCTTCTGACACTTCTCCCTCCCATCTTTCCCTCATGTACCTCACACTCGTTCCCGCTACGTTCAGGGCAAGCGGCAATCCGCCACACATTTCCAGTATTTCACCCACGGCCTCTTTGCATCTCGTATCATCCACTTCCTCTCGATTCGCCGCACTCGCGTGCACGAGCATGTCAACTGCTTCTTTCCCTACCCTCTCCCTCGGTTCGAAAGCAACCCGCTCCCCAATCTGATACAGCTCCCTATCCCTCGTGGAGTACAGTAGTCTGCTCCTCCTTTCCCCGCTGTCCCCCGCAGTGTCAGCTAGAACAGACAACTTTTGAAGGATATTCGTGTCTATATCATTTACCACCCACACATCATCAATGATGAACAGACACACATGACTGCAAAACCACGCTTGTACCTTTGCCAACACCCTTCCAAACTCGCTCTGCTCTCGCATTTCTGCAGCCGTCTGCTTGCCACCGGACGCTTCCACAATCACACACAGTTCTTCAATCAGCCGTCCCACGTTTCCGTCTTTCCCCAACGACACGAAGTACACTCCTCCCGAAAACTCCGCCTTAATCTCAATGTCGTGCGCGATCGCTCGTAGAGCGCATGTCTTCCCGACTCCGCCCTGTCCCACTGCTGTCGCACCCACTTGCTCGTTCCTATCTCTCCGTAGTACAGCCGCTTTTAGAAGCGACTCACACGTGTTCGGGAATCCATCGCTCCCGTGAGAATCAAGCTTCACACATATCGACGCAGGATTACGTTCGGCTCTTATTGACGCCCTGAACACATCACCCCTTCCTCCCCTGATCGACTCGACGGCCGCGCTTACTTGTTGAACACCATCGTGAAGGTGGTCCGCTTCTTGCTCGACTGCCGTGCGAGTATCGATGCTCGTGCTGGGTCGTAGAATACGATCGTGAAGGCGGTCGTCTTCTTGCTCCTCACTTTTCTTTTTCACCCACAGAAACACTCGCTCCACAAGATGCGCCCTTGCAAGAGGGCCGAATTCATCTCCCGGCAGGTTTGTTGCCCTGTCGTGATTTTCGATCCCAGTGATACCTGCCAGCTCTTGTAGCTCTCTCTTCACCGTATCCGTGCTCGCTTCGCGCTGTCGTTCCAAGCTAAAAAACTTCTCAACTTCAAAAATATTATTTCCTTCATCATCCCGGTACCGATCGGGCTCTAACTCGGGCTCCAACTCTCTGCATTCCCGAATACTTAATCTGTAAAACACCGGAATCAGTGTCGGTGGCCGCATCTCACTCCCTATCGCCTCTCTCCGTCGGCGTAGGAAGCAACGCAGTTCCCTCATCGTCCACTTTCGAGCCGCAAACTCGGGAGAAAGTATGAAAACACCGACCTTCGCAGACTCTATAGCCTTCGTCATTTCATCCTCTCCGCAGTCCCCGGGCTCCATCGAGGTTTTGTCGAGGAAGCAATTTAAACCATGAGCTTGCAATTTCTCGGAAAGGGGACGTGCGATGAGTAGCTTGTCCGGGCCAGCATGGCTTATGAACACATCGGGAGACTGTATCTCTCGCCGTTTTCTACTTGGTCCCGTCTCTTGCCGGAAGCTTTCCTGCATTTTTTGTGAATAGCTAAAGACAAGTTGGTGAAGTGCAGAGTGTGTTAGGAGTGTGTTAGGAGTGTGTTGTGCGTGAGAACGGCACCGGCTGTTAGAAAAACAGGGACGCGAAGGTTGAAGGCCGCGTTCAGCGCGGCACTCCTGTCGTTGTCGACGAAAGCGGAAACAGTGCCGAATGTCGTGTGGGTCAGTAGGGTGAGCTGATGTGCTTTCGCTTGTTCTTTCGTGAATGAATGTTCGGGTCGTGTGGGTCAGTAGGGTGAGCTGATGTGCTTTTTCGTGAATGAAAGTTCGGGTCGTGTGGGTCAGTAGGGTGAGCAGATGTGCTTTCGCTTGTTCTTTCGTGAATGAATGTTCGTGTGATTCTAGCGAGGGAAGACGCACTCATCCTAAAACATGAAAAGAATCATGAAACATTGATTTACAGAGAGTACCTCCTCAATAGTGCAGTTATGAGTAGTGCAAACCGTTAATAGTGCAGGTCAAAACCGCTTGTCGAGACTTTCGACACGTGTATGCATCTCAGTGTGGTTACATCCAGAGGCAAGTAAGACAGGCTAACAAATAAGGCAACGCCAATAGGGCACGCCACACACTTGCACAATAAAGTCGCCGACGGAGTCGCGATCAGGAGAATAATTTAGGTCCTGCGCGGTCATCCGCTCCGAGACGTTCTGGCCCTGGCCCCGTCTCATTTTCATTTTTGCCCCTGGTGTTGCGTCCATGACTCAGCTCGCCTGGTATGCCGTGTTGTAGCGCATTTTTATTCGTTTAAATATCATTGGTGCGCCACTGCCAACAGTGGACGAAGCATGATGGAATCGCTACGGGAAATACCTGTCACTGTAAGTCCAGTTATGCTTGTGACCACGTCTTTCCAAAACTTGCACGGACGTTTATAGTTTCGCCTAAAATTTCCGCAAACGTTTTGGCAATGGTTTGCCGATTCTTTTCGGTTTTGTGTAAAAGTGGCTCAGTTGGAAGATATCATTACAGCTAATCGAGCTGTTTACAAATTGCTTACGTATGGGAAAGATCCTCGAGGTGATGATCTACTGCTCGCACCAGCTGTCCAATTCTGGACTTCGAAAGCGCGTGAGTCTCTCTTAGATTATCTGAGTCAAGTGGATGGGCCGGTGACACCCACGGAAACGGCGGCGTATTTGGAAAACAAGTAGTGGTGGGGCGCGGACGTTGAGGCTCTTTTCTTTCCCCCGGAAGACAGAGACAATTCACTGGAAGCGCATCCAAGTAAACACACGAACAGTTAGGTGGTATAGAATCGTTTAGAGCTGGTAGAGTGGAAACAGCGGTCTCGTTAGGGATTATGAGACTCGCCCATAAACATCATACAGCGACAGCTGGGCACGCCTGCCGAGATGATGATCTCGTCGTAGTGGTGATCCATAAGGGACCGCTGGGTGCCCGGGAAGAGGACAAAGCACCTGGATATATTGGTTTTGGTGTCCTCTGTTGCGGCGCCCTTGTATGAAGCCAGGATAACTTTTCTACTGCCCATCATAATTTCTATACGATGCCTGTCGCAGTCATAGTCCGAAGCGCTCGCATCGGCGCCAGCCTTTTGCGTGAGAAGCGGCCGCGTCCCCGAGCGCTGCAGCCGCGGCTGCTTCTGCTGCTGCTGAGCAGCTTCTATACGACCTCGAGGGCTTTGCTGATACTCTCCCACGCATAAACATAATACACAATCCCAACACACAATCCCACAACCAACCACTCCCAGACCCCACCCCCTACGCCTGCCCCTGACCTGACCCAGTGCTCTCTTTCAATTATTGCATACACTTGCGTATTATCCCGCCCTGTTCGCCATCCTCCCGACATTAACGCTGCGCACTCTCACTAGCTTCGCGCTTCTCCTCGTCCCATCCCTGCGTCTCTTTGACTGTCTCCCCGCCTTCCGTGATGTCAGGGAAGGCGGGGAGACAGTCACATTTCAAAATGTGGGACCTGGCTCTTTGAGGACCAAGAGCTCTGATTGGCTGAAAACGGTGGGACCGATGAATCGGAGCCATCCATTCTCCCATATGATTTACTCGTAGAATATGACCGCCCCCAATAAACGGACAGCTATTAATGGAAGAGCCTGGTAGTGCAATGCGAGAGGGCACGTCTCCAGAATGTTTCTGAGTTTCGCAGAAAAAGTTGCTCAAACTTTCAGCAGCACTTTGGGAACCTTTGAAACTTCAGAAACATTCATCAACCTTTTTAAAGATGCCGGATCGCAATACAGCTCCGATCGAGGGTGGATGGAAATATTCCATCATTGAGGCCTTGCTTGCAGGATCCAACAAGGTCCACCACCGGGACCAATGGGAGTGCCGTTTGAGGCGAATATCAGAAAAATCAATTGTCAACCAGGATTTTACGGAGCCATGAGCTCTGGTAACTGGGACCAAATTTGTATGGCTCTGGGTCACAGACTCTGGGGCCCAGGGCCATTATTGGGACGTATGCTCCTGAATGCGACTCCGACGGCTGCCCGCTCCTGAGAGGATCGGGGCATCGGAGTTCATGGAATCACAGGTTATGGGCCACACGCAACCACTGAACACGATCCGTCACCATCCCAACCGCATCACAGGCAGACGCTAAACTGAAGAGCAAAAGCACAAGGATACGAGCCGAACTGCAACAACCCGCCGGACAAACCAGCGAAACCCTCCGACTCGACAACCAAATCCAGAAACACGCCGATCAACAGAACAAACACACCAAAAATGAGTGAGAGAACGAACACGATGTAGCATAAACACCCCCCAGCGGAGAGGGGTGTATGCACAGCTCGACGTAGACCCCGTCCGATCGGGAAGACGGGGTTGAAGCAGGACACCAGCTAACGGCACCGGGCAGCGGGCCCGGGTAGCGTGGTAGAGCGGGAACAGGGAGGACGCCGATACGGGCGCGCGGTTCGACGCCTCGACGCCCCGGCGCGGTACTGGGTAACGATCCAGTACCGACGGACGGAGGCGGAGCCGGCTCGTGGGCGTACCATGCGCGTCCTCAACCCGCGTTCGGTGCCGCTCTAAGGTAGTTGGCGAACGCTACTTTAGAAATAAGCGGGAAGTCGGACCTTGACGGTCGGTAGGTGACAAGTCCGTGCTTGTCCCCCTCCACCGCCGTGGGTCCGCTCTATATTTAATATACAAAACAATCTATCATAACACTACAGTACCGAGGTACTGTAGTGGGCTACTGTAGTGCAGGTCGGCCTGCACTGTAATACTGTCAGCTATGTCGAGGCTGACAGTACACGTATTACCCGTGGTGCGTGCGCGCTTCGTTCGCGCGTGGTACACGTGTGCACGTGTATGCGCGTGTCCGTTGTCCCGGTGGTGTACACGTGGACACGCGTGGTTGTACTGTAGAGCGTCGAGCTCTACAGTAGGGGATCCTGTTGTTGATCCAATCTAACTAAAAAGCCCCCAGGGGGGGCTATACTGCACGGCCCCCCCCACAAGTGTGAACGTCTGCGGTCACATGTGCTTATAGAGTGACTCGTGCTTCCTTCCCAGACTCGATCCTCGTTTCCCTACCCCCCCTCCGCCTGCGTTTGTTTCTCACTTCCTCGTGCGTCGTGCTCTCCGTTCTTGTTCACCCCTTCCGTTGGCTGTCGTCCTGTCCGGGGCGACGATCGCGTACAAGGCGCTTCGTGCGGTGCCTTTACGGGTCGCGCCTCTCCCCTCGCGGTTGCCGGCGGTCGTCACTCTGCGTGCCCATCATGCTGTTCGAACATGGCTCTCTTCGTAGAGCAACGAGAGGCGCGAGAGTGAACGGCTCCTCTCGTACGACCGCAGCGTCCGATGCGCGGAGGTCCGTCCGGTGTGTGATCGGCATTCACAATTGCGCTCGCGACGGTCGCCTCACTGGGGCGCCACTCCCCATCGGGGAAGTGCGCGGACGCGTAGTCGTTCGCTACCCTTCTTCTTGCTGCTGGCCGTCGAGGCAAGAGCGCGAAGACGCGAAGTCCGTTTTCTATCTGGCGTACCTCGCCCTCGTGGCGGGCGTGCCGGCGCCATCGGCTCCCGCCGCACGGTTCGCAGCATTATACCGGCGCGAGCGGGGGCGCTCCGGGGCCTGTGCCCGGGCGGTGGCGGTCGGTACCGACCCCCCCCCTCGTACTGTAGACTTGTCGGCCCTCGCCGTCCGTGGCAAGGGCGCAGCGCGCGACGACGCGTGACGACGGTCCTTATCCTTCGGGGCGCTCGCCACCGATGGCGAGGGCGCGGCGCGCGACGACGCGCGACGACGATCCTTATCCTTCGCGACCCTCGCCACAGATGGCGAGGGCGCGGCGCGCGACGAATGCGCGGCGCAGGCCTTATCCTTCGCGACCCTCGCCACCGATGGCGAGAGCGCGGCCCGCGACGACGCGCGACGACGATCCTTATCCTTCGCGACCCTCGCCACCGATGGCGAGGGCGCAGCGCACGACGACGCGTGACGACGGTCCATATCCTTCGCAACCCTCGCCACCGATGGCGAGGGCGCGGCGCGCGACGAATGCAATTCTCTTCGGCCCCCTTGCCGTCGGCGGCGAGGGCTCGTAGGGCAGCACGGTGTCAGAGCGCGCGGCGGAGCAGCATCGCGCGGGCGGAAGGAGGGAGCGGAGACGCGGGGTCGGTAGTGAAGGCAGGTGCCGCGAGCGCGTGCGCGTTTCTGTCCGGCAACTGCTGCAGAGCGCATTCTCTACAGTGCCACACGCATGCGCGCGCGCTGTCCAGCCCTGCACGTGCGCAGAAGCGCATTGACCTTGATTAAATCCCCCAAAAAAATAATTCCAAAAAATAATTTTCCCGCGAAAATGTATTTTTGCCAAAAAATTAGTCCCCGCCCGTGGGGTGGTTATTGCCAAGTGTCGGGCGCGACGCACGTATCGCTGCTCTGTCATCGATTACATGTGGCTCGGGGGCGCTTCCCGCACGTGCCACCCGCGCGTGGCTGTGTAATTTCCCATTCACGCTTAATTTCATTTGTTTTTAACCTTCTGCCGTCGGTGGCGGCGGTTTGCCAGAACGGTCTGTACCGAATTTACAGTGCGTACCGCAGGCTGACGGTGAGGCGGGTCGACAGTTGTGGCACGAGTTCTGCGCCGACGTATTAATTGCGCGTCGGGCTTGTTCACCTCGTCCTCACTTGGTCCGTACCTTGAGCATGGGTACGCCTCCATTGCTCCTCGTGCCTTATTTTAGGCGCCCCGTACGTTCGCGTACTCACGCACCGGCGCCAGGTTATCGAGGCGACCCTTTCGGTGGGCATGGCACGCTACAGAGCGCGTGAAATCCCACGCCCTGCCCCGTGAGTTGGCGTTTAACAATTGGCGATTCGAGAGTTCATGCAGATCGCTGCTGCGCTCCTGTGGCGGCGAGGGAATTTGGGACCCCCTGACTCATGCTGTCGTGTTAATACCCCTGTGGACTACCGCGGTTCTGGTCCGTATTGTCGGCTGGGAGGGTCCGTTGTTCTTCTCCGTTAGTTGCCGCTTCCGCTGGGATTGTCATAGAGCAGCCCGTACTGCTTGCTGTCACGCGACTTCTTCGCGTTTGCGTGCTCCTTTCGAGGATCTTCGTCCGGCGTTTCTCCTGGAGTCGTGTGACTCCCTCCCCGTCGGGGGAGGTTGGAGGACCGGTGTCCTTGCCCCTTTATTGGAATTTTGTCCAACCGCGGTCGGTTACCTTTATCTCAAAAGGAGCGGTTAGGGCCCTCCTCAAGCGTGAACGTCCGCGTTCACGTTTGAGTTGAGGTCCATGCCGGTGCGTTTCCGGAGGCGTTGGGCGTAACGAGACACCAACTCCTCCGGGACGTGAGTCCGCACAGTCCAGGTGGGCGTGTCGAAATCCGCCCACTTGATGAGGAACTCGATAGTTCCGTCTTCCATATCCCGGTGCTTCAGTAGTCGCTCGACAGCGTACTGTGTCCCCTCTCTGACCTTGTCGGCGAGGTCAGCTGGGGTTGTTGTGCTCGCCCGTAGTGCGTCCGTCGGCGGTGGCGCGTATACGCAACGATCTGCGGAGACCCGCTCAGTGACCCCATCACGATCGATCGTGATGGTTCGGTGGTCGTTCGCGAGGACGCGGTAGGGTCCGACTGCGGGGGACGCAAGCTTGTTCGAAGTCTTCCCCCCGTCGGTGGGGTTGAGGTATACGTACTCTCCCGGATGGAGTCGCGAATTGATCCGTCGTATGCGCTTATCGAAGTCGCGCTTGTAGCGAGCCTGCGTCCGTCGCAGGCTCCCGTAGGCCCTCTGGATTGTCGAATTCAAGGTCTTGAGGAATTCGGCACGTTGGTTCCCCCTGTCGGCAGGGGCAACGTCACCGTCGATTCGTCGAAGAGAGAACTCCGGCGGTGGTCTGCTGAGCACGAGCTCGAACGGCGTCGTGTTGGTGGTGCGGTGTACGTGGGAGTTATACGCATACGTAAGCGGCCCCACGTACATGTCCCAGTCATCTTGATGCTCGCCTACGTAGTTGCGTAGCATCGCAGCGATCGTTCGGTTGTATCGCTCGACTTGCCCGTTCGTCTGGGGATGGTACGCCGATGTGTACATATTGGTTATCCCCAGAACACGGCACGTGCTGTGGAAAAACTTGGCATTAAACTGCGGTCCGTTATCCGACAGCAACGTGCGCGGGACGCCGTACTTAAACACCCACGATTCGCAGAACGCAACTGCGACGGTGTATGCGGTTATCGTGCGAAACGCAACGACTTGCGTCAGCTTGCTAAAGCGGTCCGTGATCACGAGCAGGAACCGTTTTCCTGACTTCGTCTTGGGGAGCGGCCCCAAGATGTCGATGGCCAGACTCTCGAGCGGCCTCGTAGCTGGAAACAATCTCAATCGGTTGAGATGTTTCCTCAGCTTGACCGGGTTCATCGCGCAGGTTCGACAACCTCGCACCGTGGCGGCAACATCTGCGGCCAGATGGGGCCAGTAGTACTCGCGACGGAGCGCGTAGTACATACGGTTCTGGCCCGGGTGCCCTGCGATGACCGGGTTGTGGCACAGGCTAAGGAGCCCAGCGCGGAGCGTCCGAGGTACCACCACCTGCACGATAGCAGGGTCGAAGGGGTGTCTCCGTTTGAGCACCCCCTGGTGGTCCTCCAAGAACGCGGAGTCCCGGGACTCTGACCGTCGTGCCAAAACGGTTTGGCAGAAGTCATCCACGCGTTTCTCTTCGGCAATCTCCTCTATCGTAAGAGAAGCCGGAAGGTCGTCCTGCAGAGGGGCGACCGAAGAGTCGGGCGCGCCAGCCTCGTGGTCTGCGGTGCGCTCGATGTCGGTGGCGTCGAACTCGTCATTCTCCTGCCAGAACGAATTGGGTCCTTGGAGAGCGGGGGCTTCGTCGTCGCCCCTCGGCTCGTGGCGCGCTCGGGCGCGCGACCTTCTTCGTGAGCTGGCTAGGTTCCGTGTCGTCGCGAAGATGTGCTCGACCTCGTGGTCGCAGCTCGCGATGCAAACGTGGCCCGCGAGCTCGTTCGATACGTCTCGAACGGTCGTGCCCGCGTCGAAGGTGGGAATGTCGTCATCCACCTCGACGCTGGGGCGAGGTTTGTCGGCGACTCTCGGCGACACGAGGCGTGACAGGGCGTCCGGTACCTGGTGCAAGAGCCCGGGGCGGTACTGAATGGTGAAGTCGTATTCAGCCAGACGTAGCTGCCACCGGGTGAGTCTTCCAGAACTCTCGGTGAGGGACATGAGCCACCTCAGGGCTTCGTGATCTGTTCGGACGGTGAACTTCGTGCCTTCAACGTACGGCCGTAGTGTGCGGACAGCCCACACTACGGCGAAGCATTCGCGCTCGGTAGCGCTGTAGTTTCGTTCGCTGTCGTTCAGCGAGTAAGACCAATACCCAACGGGGCGCCAATCGTTTGGCTGGTCGTGCTCTTGAAGCAGTGTGCAGCTTAGTTGGTAGGCGCTCGCGTCGGTGTCGATCATGTACGGTCGTCCATGCCGAGGCAACGCGAGGATCGGCGGAGCGATCATGCACTCCTTAAGGTTCTCGAACGCCTGGAGTTGATCCTCGGTAGGATTATAGAAGTCAGGATCGGAATCCTTGCGCGTCATATCCGTCAACGGACGGGCTATTTTCGAGAAGCCCTTAACGAAGCGGCGATATACGTTACACGCCCCGTGTTAGTTAGATTGGATCAACAACAGGATCCCCTACTGTAGAGCTCGACGCTCTACAGTACAACCACGCGTGTCCACGTGTACACCACCGGGACAACGGACACGCGCATACACGTGCACACGTGTACCACGCGCGAACGAAGCGCGCACGCACCACGGGTAATACGTGTACTGTCAGCCTCGACATAGCTGACAGTATTACAGTGCAGGCCGACCTGCACTACAGTAGCCCACTACAGTACCTCGGTACTGTAGTGTTATGATAGATTGTTTTGTATATTAAATACGGAGCGGACCGACGGCGGCGGAGGGGGACAAGCACGGACTTGTCACCCACCGACCGTCAAGGTCCGACTTCCCGCTTATTCTAAGGTAGCGTTCGCTAACTACCTTAGAGCGGCACCGAGCGCGGGTTGAGGACGCGCGCGGTACGCCCACGAGCCGGCTCCGCCTCCGCCCGTCGGTACTGGATCGTCACCCAGTACCGCGCCGGGGCGTCGAGGCGTCGAACCGTTCGCGCGTACCGGCGTCCTCCCTGTTCCCGCTCTACCACGCTACCCGGGCCCGCTGCCCGGTGCCGTTAGCTGGTGTCCGGCTTCACCCCCGTCTTCCCGTTCGGGCGGGGTCTACGTCGAGCTGTGCATACACCCCTCTCCGTTGGGGGTGTTTATGCTACAGTGGTCTCCCGACCTAGAAGACCCTGGAGTCCGATCTCCGAGAAGACTTCCGCTTCCCTCCGCGAACCGATCGCGTCGAGATGAGCCAAGATTTTGAGCCCTCGATCCGCTCCGAAGCGGCGGATCTGAGTCCGGCCGCTGTGCAGTCCCCATCCGCCCCGTCGGGCGACGGCGACGCAGGTCCTCGTGACCGCGAAACGTCGCTCGGATCCTCCGAGGAAGGAGCGGCGGCGATGTTCGAACGCATAGCCGAATACATCGAGGAAGTCCGTACTTCCCTTCGGATCGATGTATCGGACCATGTATACACTCGATGTATGGCCGAACTCCGCTCCCTGCGTGAAGGGAGGTTCGATAGAGTGACGCCGTCCTTAGAGAATCTCCGAGCACTGATCGACGAGTTACACTCGCGGATCGTGCTCGTCGAAGACTCCCGTTTCGCCTCGCCCGGACCGTCCGGGCAAGGTCGCCCTGAGAGGCCGACCTCGGTGAGACGACCCGAGGACCGAACCTCTCCGTCCGCAGAGCAATTGGGTGCGTTCGCGCACCTCTCAGCTGAGCTCGACGCCACTCGTCGGCGTGCTCGTGACATGGAACGTACCATGGCCGAAAGGCTACCCGGTGCCCCCTCGAGAGGGCCCGGTGGTACTGTACCTCCGAGCGCCGCCGCCCCCGAAGGTTGGCGTCCGACTGGTGCCGCTACCAGTCGGACTGCAGAAGGAAGCCGTCCTCCGATAGACGCGAACTTCGCGTCTGAGACCCAAGCCTTGGCGCCTATCGTCGGAAGTAGGCGGCAAGTGGACCGCGTATCGTACGCGGACGAACACGACCGTGGAAGAGCCGCCCGCGGATCCGGAGAACCGATGTTCTCCGTCGATCCCCGCTGGGGCGGCTATCCGCCGGCGAGTTACGCCGAGCATCCAGGTCCGGTAGTCGTCCGTACGCTACCGGTTACCTCCTTCGGCACGCTGGGTCCCGCTGAACCCGGGCTAGAGCCGGTACATACGATGATCCAAGAGTTCAGCGCCGTTGCTGACTATCGTATATACCGCTTAAATAACACCTCGAGGCTCGTTACCTCGGGTGACGCGGGACGGATCGCGAAGTACGTCGAACGCTGTCGTGGGATCCGTCCCACGATGCGCAGCTTCGACGGTACCGACCCGATCCAGCTGCTGCCGTTCTTGAAAGATATCCGAATCACCTTCAACTCGCAACACCTGACCGAAGGTGTTGCGGTACGAGTCCTCGCGCACTTCCTCGAGCGCGACGCGGAGCGCCTGTATACGAGTTATACGATGCGTGGCCTCCGCGCCGGCCAGCTCCATGACGACGTGAGCTGGCCGGGGCTCGTGAATCAATTATTGAAGCGCTACCTCACGGACGACGTGTTAGGTGAAGCGTACGACGCTGTCGCTACGGCGCGACAGCAATCGCATGAGACGGAAAGCACGTTTGCTGACCGACTCGAGACTGCCGCGTTCCGATGCACGGCAGTTTTCTCCGAACAGTCCCTCGCGCACTACTTCGTGCGGGGACTGGCACCGGCAACCCGTGCCGCAGTATCTGAAACTGCGCAAAGGCTGCCAGACAGTCAGAAGACCAATCTTCCGACCATCCGCCGTATCGCCACGGCGGAAGGTACAACGTACCGCGCCCGACGCGGTTTACCTCTGCCGGATTCGAAACCGGCAGGGAGGGCTGGCAGGACTACGAAGTCCGCCGCGACAAGTTCGCCCGCCTCGACCCTCCATATCAGGGAGGATGAGTGGCAGGCCGACCCTGTCCTCATTACGCAAGGACCAGGGCCCGTGGGGGCACGAACCCCCTCACCGATGTCGACCGGAACGACATCGAGTTACGCGACCGCATTCGCAGCCACTCCGAGAGTGGCAAGGGGCACGGACCCCCGCGTCGCCGAGCTCAATATCTCGAGTCGAGATAGGGGAAGCGCCTCGCCTCGCGTGCCCCTCCTCACCGATGAGGAGGCGCGGCACGCGGCGACCTTCGCCTCAACGGACAGCAGCGCGTACGTGTGCTGGCTATGCCGTACGTACGGGCATGCCATGTACGCGTGCCCGTTCCTGTCGCCGGAACAACGAATGTTCACGGCGTACAGGAACTACCGCTACCAGATGGAGACGCGCCCCGGTGCGCGTAATCTCCTCCGGCAGGCGGCGGGCGAGGGCCGTCCCCCGCGTCAAGGTTTCCCGAACTGATCGGGTGGTGGCGCACGCTTCGCCCCCCGTGGAGGCGGGTACTGTCGTAACGAAGTCGATCGTCGGGATCGACCCGCCTACCGGCAGGCGGACACAAGGTACCCGCGCCAAGGAGAGAGAGGGTACCGAGACCGTTCTCGGTTACCCCAACAGGTACAAAATGCGATAATGTACCTGCACACAGAGGGTCACGAAGGCGAGCCGACTCGCTTCGTCCCCCATATCCTGCCACGACCGGACGCCGCAGGTCAAGGCCCGGAAGTACCCGAATACTTCGCCACGGCCGCCGAGCCGCAGTGGGGGAATCGTCCCGACCCACGCGGCCGGCTACCGGAAGAAGACCTGGCTGTCGATAGCCAGGAGGTTAGCTCCGATAGCACGGGTAGTTCGAAAAAAGGGTAAAGACGGTTACGTACACGCGGTCGCGTGAGCCGTCTTTTCCCCACGAACTAGACCAGACCCCGCGTGCTCGCCAAGGACACGGGGGGTATTGTCCGATTATACATCCCCCGCTACCGGAGGCGAGCACGGGAGCTCCTGTAATGCCGATACAGGAGGGAGCGCACGTCGAGGCCTCCGAAGGCCCGACGTTAGGAGGTCAAGACACCGGGACAGCCGACGTCCCGGTGAGGCGTAACGATGGCGACGGGGGCAACAACGACCAAAAAGATTCGGTCGACCCCCTGACTCCCGCGAGCCCAAGGTCGCCGGAGAAGGGTTCGTGTCGAACGGACTCGAATAATCCGGGGGGCGTCACTGATCCGCGGACGCCCCAAGAAAGGGGGAGAAGGAAACGCAAGCGGGGCCAGCACCGAAATCGAAGGCCCCGGCGGAACGACCTCACCGATAAGGCCGCCCCGAAGGTTGTCGACGGCGTCATTTGCCTTATGAATTCGAAGATTTACAACGTCCTCGGCTCGATAGCCACAGAGGGAAATGCATTTAAACCCCGCACGATCGCCGTTGATACGTGCTCGGGGTATAATCTGGTGAGGAAGGCCGACCTTCCCCCCGATTGGACGCGTTACGTAGTGCACGACGCACCTCTGCCACGATTGGCAGGCGCGAATAGCAACCCCCCCAAGCTTTCGGCCGTCGTCCGCCTGGCTGTGCGGTTGAGGAACACGGTGTTCCGAATTCCGTTCGTAGTCGCAGACCAGCTCGCCGTGCCGGTCCTCCTCGGCACGGCCTTCATCGATACGCACGTGCGATGTATCGACATCGAGGCTCAACGGATGGAGCTGCGCCAAGGCGGCTCTGTTGCCATCGTCAACGGCAAAGGGGAGCCGACTCCCCGTACCAGGCGTAGCGGACGCCAGACGAGACGGCCCGATGTACGAGAGAAGGCCCCGCAGGCGATCGGAATCGCCCGCTGGGTTACCATCCCCGCGAGGTCGCAAGCCCGAGTGCGCGTCACCACTGTGAGGAGGGGCCTCGTATTCATGGAGCCGAAGCCGTCACTTCAACACCGACATGGGGTGAGGCTGACGAACGGTGTCGTCGAGGTACTGCCGAATCAGACCTTCGACGTCCTCGTCGCGAACTTTTCGCGACGGGAAAGGCGGCTTCCGAAGCACACCGTCGTAGGGTATGCGAAGCGCAACCCCCTCGCGATCCTGACGCCCGAACGTCGCGTCGCCGAGGGTGTCGCACACGCGCTACACCTGACCGACTTGACCGATCAAGTCGGGAAGGCAAGAGCTGGACGACCAAGCTCCGATGAGCTAGAGAGCGTTAGGAGGGAACAGGTGGGTACGGACGATCGGCCACCTAGAGACCAACCGACGGCGGGAGGCACCGTAAACATCCACAAAAAGGATCCCAAAAATCCACCGATGGATTGGGAAAAAGAGGTGGACTTGTCATACATCGACGATGACAAGCTCCGTGGCCACGTACTCGAGATGCTCGGTAAGCGTTCGAGTCTGTGGAGCGGTGCGCTCGGAACGATCCGAGCCACGGAGCACGGCATCCCTTTTGAACCGGGAACGAAACCAATTCGTTCGATGCCCTATCGGAAGGGGCCCGCCATGCGCGAGATGGTTGCCAAGGAGGTCAACCAAATGCTGAACGCAGGGGTTATCGAACCGGCGAGCACCGAGTGGGCGTCCCCGGTGGTGCTCGTACCGAAGAAAGACGGCTCTCTTCGGTTCTGCGTGGACTACCGGCGTCTCAACGCGAAGACGGCAGCGGATTCGTATCCGCTGCCCCGGATGGACGACTGCATCGACTCG
This sequence comes from Chondrus crispus, assembly GCF_000350225.1. Lineage (NCBI taxonomy): Eukaryota > Rhodophyta > Florideophyceae > Gigartinales > Gigartinaceae > Chondrus > Chondrus crispus. The sequence goes on from NW_005178903.1 coordinate 164,035, forward strand.
TTAGGAGATGCAGCCGTCTTTACGACGTTGGACTGCAATTCCGGTTATTGGCAGATCCCCGTCGCTCCAGAGGACCGGGATAAGACCACGTTTACGACGCACATGGGCACGTTTCGCCACCTGCGCATGCCGTTTGGACTAAAAGGGGCACCGGCCACCTTCCAACGCGCATTGGATATTATCCTTTCCGGAGTCCGCTGGCAAATATGCCTCGTCTATCTGGATGACGTCATAGTGTTCTCGCGTACGGACGCGGAACACGCGAAGCATCTCGACACTGTCTTGAGCTTGTTAGGGAGTGCCGGCATCTCCCTCAAGCTCAAGAAGTGTAGCTTCTTTCAACCGAAGGTACACTACCTGGGGCACGTCATCTCCCCAGGTAAGTTGAGCGTGGCCGATACGGCTGCCGACGCCTTCCGAACGTTCACGTTCCCAAGGACGCTGACGCAGGTGCGCTCGTTCCTCGGGTCGTGTAACGTATATCGCCGCTTCGTTAAGGGCTTCTCGAAAATAGCCCGTCCGTTGACGGGTATGACGCGCAAGGATTCCGATCCTGACTTCTATAATCCTACCGAGGATCAACTCCAGGCGTTCGAGAACCTTAAGGAGTGCATGATCGCTCCGCCGATCCTCGCGTTGCCTCGGCATGGACGACCGTACATGATCGACACCGACGCGAGCGCCTACCAACTAAGCTGCACACTGCTTCAAGAGCACGACCAGCCAAACGATTGGCGCCCCGTTGGGTATTGGTCTTACTCGCTGAACGACAGCGAACGAAACTACAGTGCTACCGAGCGCGAATGCTTCGCCGTAGTGTGGGCTGTCCGCACACTACGGCCGTACGTTGAAGGCACGAAGTTCACCGTCCGAACAGATCACGAAGCCCTGAGGTGGCTCATGTCCCTCACCGAGAGTTCCGGAAGACTCACCCGGTGGCGGCTACGTCTGGCTGAATACGACTTCACCATTCAGTACCGCCCCGGGCGCGTGCACCAGGTACCGGACGCCCTGTCACGCCTCGTGTCGCCGAGAGTCGCCGACAACCCTCGCCCCAGCGTCGAGGTGGATGAAGACATTCCCACCTTCGACGCGGGCACGACCGTTCGAGACGTATCGAACGAGCTCGCGGGCCACGTTTGCATCGCGAGCTGCGACCACGAGGTCGAGCACATCTTCGCGACGACACGGAACCAAGCCAGCTCACGAAGAAGGTCGCGCGCCCGAGCGCGCCACGAGCCGAGGGGCGACGACGAAGCCCCCGCTCTCCAAGGACCCAATTCGTTCTGGCAGGAGAATGACGAGTTCGACGCCACCGACATCGAGCGCACCGCAGACCACGAGGCTGGCGCGCCCGACTCTTCGGTCGCCCCTCCGCAGGACGACCTTCCGGCTCCTCTTACGATAGAGGAGATTGCCGAAGAGCAACGCGTGGATGACTTCTGCCAAACCGTTTTGGCACGACGGTCAGAGTCCCGGGACTCCGCGTTCTTGGAGGACCACCAGGGGGTGCTCAAACGGAGACACCCCTTCGACCCTGCTATCGTGCAGGTGGTAGTACCTCGGACGCTCTGCGCTAGGCTCCTTCGCCTGTGCCACAACCCGGTCATCGCAGGGCACCCGGGCCAGAACCGTATGTACTACGCGCTCCGTCGCGAGTACTACTGGCCCCATCTGGCCGCAGATGTTGCCGCCACGGTGCGAGGTTGTCGAACCTGCGCGATGAACCCGGTCAAGCTGAGGAAACATCTCAACCGATTGAGATTGTTTCCAGCTACGAGGCCGCTCGAGAGTCTGGCCATCGACATCTTGGGGCCGCTCCCCAAGACGAAGTCAGGAAAACGGTTCCTGCTCGTGATCACGGACCGCTTTAGCAAGCTGACGCAAGTCGTTGCGTTTCGCACGATAACCGCATACACCGTCGCAGTTGCGTTCTGCGAATCGTGGGTGTTTAAGTACGGCGTCCCGCGCACGTTGCTGTCGGATAACGGACCGCAGTTTAATGCCAAGTTTGTCCACAGCACGTGCCGTGTTCTGGGGATAACTAATATGTACACATCGGCGTACCATCCCCAGACGAACGGGCAAGTCGAGCGATACAACCGAACGATCGCTGCGATGCTACGCAACTACGTAGGCGAGCATCAAGATGACTGGGACATGTACGTGGGGCCGCTTACGTATGCGTATAACTCCCACGTACACCGCACCACCAACACGACACCGTTCGAGCTCGTGCTCAGCAGACCACCGCCGGAGTTCTCGCTTCGACGAGCCGACGGTGACGTTCCCCCTGCCGACAGGGGAAACCAACGTGCCGAATTCCTCAAGACCTTGGATTCGACAATCCAGAGGGCCTACGAGAGCCTGCGACGGACACAGGCTCGCTACAAGCGCGACTTCGATAAGCGCACACGACGGATCAATTCGCGACTCCATCCGGAAGAGTACGTATACCCCAACCCCACCGACGGGGGGAAGACTTCGAACAAGCTCGCGTCCCCCGCAGTCGGACCCTACCGCGTCCTCGCAAACGACCACCGAACCATCACGATCGATCGTGATGGGGTCACTGAGCGGGTCTCCGCAGATCGTTGCGTATACGCGCCACCGCCGACGGACGCACTACGGGCGAGCACAACAACCCCAGCTGACCTCGCCGACAAGGTCAGAGAGGGGACACAGTACGCTGTCGAGCGACTACTGAAGCACCGGGATATGGAAGACGGAACTATCGAGTTCCTCATCAAGTGGGCGGATTTCGACACGCCCACCTGGACTGTGCGGACTCACGTCCCGGAGGAGTTGGTGTCTCGTTACGCCCAACGCCTCCGGAAACGCACCGGCATGGACCTCAACTCAAACGTGAACGCGGACGTTCACGCTTGAGGAGGGCCCTAACCGCTCCTTTTGAGATAAAGGTAACCGACCGCGGTTGGACAAAATTCCAATAAAGGGGCAAGGACACCGGTCCTCCAACCTCCCCCGACGGGGAGGGAGTCACACGACTCCAGGAGAAACGCCGGACGAAGATCCTCGAAAGGAGCACGCAAACGCGAAGAAGTCGCGTGACAGCAAGCAGTACGGGCTGCTCTATGACAATCCCAGCGGAAGCGGCAACTAACGGAGAAGAACAACGGACCCTCCCAGCCGACAATACGGACCAGAACCGCGGTAGTCCACAGGGGTATTAACACGACAGCATGAGTCAGGGGGTCCCAAATTCCCTCGCCGCCACAGGAGCGCAGCAGCGATCTGCATGAACTCTCGAATCGCCAATTGTTAAACGCCAACTCACGGGGTAGGGCGTGGGATTTCACGCGCTCTGTAGCGTGCCATGCCCACCGAAAGTGTCGCCTCGATAACCTGGCGCCGGTGCGTGAGTACGCGAACGTACGGGGCGCCTAAAATAAGGCACGAGGAGCAATGGAGGCGTACCCATGCTCAAGGTACGGACCAAGTGAGGACGAGGTGACCAAGCCCGACGCGCAATTAATACGTCCGCGCAGAACTCGTGCCACAACTGTCGACCCGCCTCACCGTCAGCCTGCGGTACGCACTGTAAATTCGGTACAGACCGTTCTGGCAAACCGCCGCCACCGACGGCAGAAGGTTAAAAACATATGAAATTAAGGGTGAATGGGAAATTACACAGCCACGCGCGGGTGGCACGTGCGGGAAGCGCCCCCGAGCCACATGTAATCGATGACAGAGCAGCGATACGTGCGTCGCGCCCGACACTTGGCAATAACCACCCCACGGGCGGGGACTAATTTTTTGGCAAAAAATATATTTTCGCGGGGACTAATTTTTTGGAATTATTTTTTTTTGGGGATTTAATCAAGGTCAATGCGCTTCTGCGCACGTGCAGGGCTGGACAGCGCGCGCGCATGCGTGTGGCACTGTAGAGAATGCGCTCTGCAGCAGTTGCCGGACAGAAACGCGCACGCGCTCGCGGCACCTGCCTTCACTACCGACCCCGCGTCTCCGCTCCCTCCTTCCGCCCGCGCGATGCTGCTCCGCCGCGCGCTCTGACACCGCGCTGCCCTACGAGCCCTCGCCGCCGACGGCGAGGGGGCCAAAGAGAATTGCATGTGTCGCGCGCCGCGCCCTCGCCATCGGTGGCAAGGGTTGCGAAGGATAAGGACCGTCGTCACGCGTCGTCGCGCGCCGCGCCCTCGCCATCGATGGCGAGGGTCGCGAAGGATAAGGACCGTCGTCACGCGTCATCGCGGGCCGCGCTCTCGCCATCGGTGGCGAGGGTCGCGAACGATAAGGCCCGCGCCGCGCATTCGTCGCGCGCCGCGCCCTCGCTATCTGTGGCGAGGGTCGCGAAGGATAAGGACCGCGCCGCGCATTCGTCGCGCACCGCGCCCTCGCCATCGGTAGCGAGGGTTGCGAAGGATAAGGACCGTCGTCACGCGTCGTCGCGCGCCGCGCCCTCGCCATCGGTGGGGAGGGTCGCGAAAGATAAGGACCGCGCCGCGCATTCGTCGCGCGCCGCGCCCTCGCCATCGGTGGCAAGGGTTGCGAAGGATAAGGACCGTTGTCACGCGTCGTCGCACGCCGCACCCTGGCCATCGGTGGCGAGGGTCGCGAAGGATAAGGACCGCCCCGCGCGTCGTCGGTCCCCGCGCCCTCGCCATCGGTGGCGAGGGTCGTGAAGGATAAGGACCGCACCGCGCATTCGTCGCGCGCTGCGCCCTCGCCATCGGTGGCGAGGGTCGCGAAGGATAAGGATCGTCGTCGCGCGTCGTCGCGCGCCGCGCCCTCGCCATCGGTGGCGAGGGTCGCGAAGGATAAGGATCGTCGTCGCGCGCCGCGCCCTCGCCATCGGTGGCGAGGGCCCCGAAGGATAAGGACCGTCGTCACGCGTCGTCGCGCGCTGCACCCTCGCCACGGACGGCGAGGGCCGACAAGTCTACAGTACAACGGAGGGGGGGCGGTACCGACCGCCACCGCCCGGGCACAGGCCCTGGAGCGCCCCCGCTCGCGCCGGTATAATGCTGCCAACCGTGCGGCGGGAGCCGATGGCGCCGGCGCGCCCGCCACGAAGGCGAGGTACGCCAGATAGAAAACGGACTTCGCGTCTTCGCGCTCTTGCCTCGACGGCCAGCAGCAAGAAGAAGGGTAGCGAACGACTACGCGTCCGCGCACTTCCCCGATGGGGAGTGGCGCCGCCAGTGAGGCGACCGTCGCGAGCGCAATTGTGAATGCCGATCACACACCGGACGGACCTCCGCGCATCGGACGCTGCGGTCGTACGAGACGAGCCGTTCACTCTCGTGCCTCCCGTTGCTCTACGAAGAGAGCCATGTTCGAACAGCATGATGGGCACACAGAGTGAAGACCGCCGGCAACCGCGAGGGGAGAGGCGCGACCCGTAAAGGCGCTGCACGAAGCGCCTTGTACGCGATCGTCGCCCCGGACAGGACGACAGCCAACGGAAGGGGTGAACAAGAACGGAGAGCACGACGCACGAGGAAGTGAGGAACGAACGCAGGCGGGGGGGCGATCGGGAAACGAGGATCGAGTCTGGGAAGGAAGCACGAGTCACCCTACAAGCACATGGGACCGCGGACGTTCACACTTGTGGGGGGGGCCGTGTAGTATAACCCCCCCCCGGGGGCTTTTTAGTTAGATTGGATCAACAACAGGATCCCCTACTGTAGAGCTCGACGCTCTACAGTACAACCACGCGTGTCCACGTGTACACCACCGGGACAACGGACACGCGCATACACGTGCACACGTGTACCACGCGCGAACGAAGCGCGCACGCACCACGGGTAGTACGTGTACTGTCAGCCTCGACATAGCTGACAGTATTACAGTGCAGGCCGACCTGCACTACAGTAGCCCACTACAGTACCTCGGTACTGTAGTGTTATGATAGATTGTTTTGTATATTAAATATGGAGCGGACCGACGGCGGCGGAGGGGGACAAGCACGGACTTGTCACCCACCGACCGTCAAGGTCCGACTTCCCGCTTATTCTAAGGTAGCGTTCGCTAACTACCTTAGAGCGGCACCGAGCGCGGGTTGAGGACGCGCGCGGTACGCCCACGAGCCGGCTCCGCCTCCGCCCGTCGGTACTGGATCGTCACCCAGTACCGCGCCGGGGCGTCGAGGCGTCGAACCGTTCGCGCGTACCGGCGTCCTCCCTGTTCCCGCTCTACCACGCTACCCGGGCCCGCTGCCCGGTGCCGTTAGCTGGTGTCCGGCTTCACCCCCGTCTTCCCGTTCGGACGGGGTCTACGTCGAGCTGTGCATACACCCCTCTCCGTTGGGGGTGTTTATGCTGCACTCGGCGCGATACGACCTCACTTCCGCCGCCAGGGGGCAGGACGCTCGTGCGCGCCGACCCGCGTTCGAACGCGTCGTCGCGTCCCTACCCGGCCTGACCCGCGTACACGCTACCCCCGACTCGTTCGCGGACGCGGGGTTACCCTAGCGAAGCGCACACCCAGGCGTCCGGCCGCTCGAGTCGTTCATATCGCCAACTTCGCCCTCCCAGGCTGACCCGGCAAAGATTGGCTACGCGATTTGCCTGACCATGTCGAGAGGGTCGCTCCGTGGAGCGCAGAGGCGAGGAACACCATTCGTCAGGGACCTCGTCATCTCTCGGTCGACCGGACTATCCCACGCAGAGCTGCGCGCTAGCGCGAATGCATGGGCCCTCACGGCCTCGCACGGGGACGTTACGTTAGGACATTTCGCGTGGACGAGTGGCGAAATCACAACTCGTGTCTGCCGGGCTAATCGGGAAGGAGGACGTCGTCGCTCCCCCTCGAAAGGTCCCGTGCCTCATTCGTGGTGAAGGGTTTACGCTGAGCGAGGCGTCACCCCGTCAACATGACGCCAATTCGAAGGCCAGCGTCGGCACCGCGTCGGGGGATGGCCCGACCGCTTCACGAGAGGAGGCTGCCTTTCGTTGCCCGAGGAGACCACCTGGGCCATCGCACTCGTATGGCTGTTTCCATGACCCGTGGCTGCGCGCACGTCCGGCGAAATGTGCGCAAGCGAACTGTGCATGGGCGCGAACGGAGGCATCCCCGCCCTCGCCGTCAGCGGAGAAGTACCCCGGCGTTCACCAGCGCGCGGAAGCTCGACGTCCCTGGCGCCGAGAAAAAAAAAGGACGTCGACTGACGACGCGGTCGAGGGGCAGTGTCTGTGCAGCAGCACGACGCCGCGCGAAGGACGTGGGAGCCGTTGTAATTGGACGTCAAGGATGGACGACCACGCAGTCGTAGCGCACCGGCCCGCCCCTGTTATGAGACCCTCACTACGACGACCGGAAGCGGGGGCGTTACGGTTCCCACCTGTAGCCGGGAAAAAGATTAGTGCAACAGAAGCGCCGCGATAATGCTGTCGCCGAAGCGCGACGCTACGATACTTTGAGCAATGCATTACTGCTGCCCATCGCGAGAGCCATACCCAGGGGTACGCACGCGCGGTGAGGAATATACCGAACGCACGCACGCGCGGCACTGAGCCGCGACAAGCACGACCAAGCTCTCGACTTCAGCGACGACGCCGCCGGCCTCTGTATGGGCGCAAATCGGGGCCGCTGCACGTCTGCGCATCCCTCGCCTTTACAGACCCATGAGGACGCAGGCGCAACGAAGGGCGGACGCGAGGCGGTGGTTCCCGAGGGCATTCTACGCGCGACTAGCCCGCCCGTGTCGACAGAGACTAGGATCCGCTTGGACTCGGCACGAAGGAAAATAACGAGCATCGAGATTGTGTTCCCCCCTCTGCCCAGCTGATCGCAAAGGGGCCATCGTCGTTCTCCTACCCATTGGACAGTTTTAGGCCAGGGAGAGGCTTCGCTTGTTACGGTTGAACGGTTGAAGGACGGAAAACGCCCTGGATGCCGCTCGCGCAGAGGCGCTGCACGGGCTATCAGAGGAACGCGGGCTGGAGGCGAAAGGTAGCAACGGACACGGGTCGCACGGCATCACGGGCATTGCTGTTGATTTTTTTGGCAAACATTTTTTTTCGCGGGAAAACATCTTTTGTAATTTTTTGGGGTGATTTTATCGAGGACTCAGGAGCCGTCGGATACTGTACGAACTGCGGCCACGAAATCATTGCTGTCCGCTCCGGTGCGCGCGCACCCGCTCACCGCCGGTCACCTCTTCCCTGCCGATCTAGCGCGACACCGGCTTGTCGTCCTGGCCTACGCACCCGCCATGTCGTCGCGGGAGCGCCTGCCGTGACACCGTTGCGCGTCGCCAGACGACGACTTCTACACCGAGCCATGCCTGAGCGCTCTGCACTACCGGCGGCGCCGTTCGCTCTCCCCAGAGCGCATTGTCGCACCGCTGCTTTCCCCCTTCTCCGCTCTGTGCGTCCCCAAATTCAACATCGGCACCCTCCGCCCCGCCGTCTACGTCCCACGTGCCGCTAATCCCCCAATCGCAAGGAGGGGTGTCGTCCCTCTTCATAACTTATTAACCCTGTGGGGGAGGTAGCGCCGAAAGAATCGAAAAGGAAGTGACGAGCGACGCAGCGTGTAGCCGGAGGGGGAATCCCGGACGGCGACCGATCGAGCGCTCCGCGGGGCTGGCTCGCTATCTCGACCCCGCTCCAGCGCACGACGAGTCCGACGCTACGCGTGTTTCGCCGCCTGTGTCATTCACACAGGGCAGCGCTGTATCGCCACCCTCTCACTGGGAAAGAAAGGGGGGGAGGACCAAGGAAGCTAAGGGCGGTAGTGGAAGGACGCATCCTACGCAGGGGCTGGATGGGCAATCGCAAGAAGGAAGAAAGCTCTAGAGCAAGGATGAGCAGACCCTTACGAAATACGACGCTTGATGAAACGACGACCAGGGGCTGCCCGTCAACGACGCCCCACTTTCGAGGGGAAGGTACCCGAGACCCCGTGCACCCGTTGTTGCGGAAGCCGCCAAGACATGCGGACCTCAAAGTCGACAGCGGGAATCTCGCTACCGACGGCGCCGACAGCGCATACCACCGCCGCCCCCACTGTGAAGACTCTGCTTACACCCCGGCGTTCCACGAACATCGACCTATCACTCACGTCGCTCCCGAGATATGAGATGACCTACCCAGTGCTTTACCCGCCCAACGCGGGCTCGATTTGTTTGCACGGCGCCCACGTCGAGAATTACAAAAGGAGGAGATATCCCCTGAACTACCGACGACGAACAAGCTGTCCTCCTCCCACCGACGCCCTGCATGGCAGCAATGAGCCGTGGCGCAAGCACCCGCCGCCCGCGCACGAGGAAAGGGGCGGGGGCCGAGCGAAGAGACAAGGGAAGCGCTACTCGCCGGCTCATGGGAACAGCGCCACGACGAGCGCGGAGGCCCCAACACGACGACGACTTTCCGCAACTTGGGCGGGGTCGCCGGCGTGTGCTGCCGTACGACGGAGACGTGCGCTGCAATAGGATAAGGAGCAACGTACGGGGGAGAGAGAAGGTAACATGAACGGCTACGCTACAGTAGAGCTTGGATGCGTTCCTGGAACCGGAGGGGCTGGAGCAAGCGCGAGAGGGTGTCGGAAGGGACAAGACCTACCAGAACGATGAAGGGGGAGAATCCCTGATGCGGCGGAGATGGATGAAAGCCAAGACGGGACAGGTCTTGGCTTACCTGGACTGAAGCTTAACCCCCCCGTACAAGTAAACGCGGAGGTTCACTCTTGAGGGGGGGCCGTGTAGCATAATTGCCGACTACTTTATATTAGATTTAGAATTAGATCTAACGCTGTAAGATACGGACCTTACAGCATGCGCACGCGTACTTTACACCACGCGCGCACCAACACGTGTATCCGACGTGTAGCACACGTGTGCTGTCAGCCCCGACGGCTGACAGCGTTACAGTGCGGGCCGGCCCGCACTTTCTACAGTAAGCCGACTACAGTACAGTCCGTACTGTACTGTAGACGGATAATTAACTTGTACAATAAATATAGGGAGCGACCGCCGGCGGGGAGGAAGAAGACAGGGAACCCTCCACCGACAGTCGACCACCCAGCTTACTCTACTCACACCGCCTTTCCGCGAGTAGTGACCACCGAGCCGGTAGTGGACGTGCGGGACACCGCGGCGAGCGGCGATCCGCCTCCGCCCGTCAGTACCGGATCGTCAACCGGTACTGCTCCGGGGCGTCGAGGCGTCGATCCGCTCGCCTACGCGCGCGTCCCCGCCGACCACGCTCTACCACCCGCTACCGGCTCGCTTCTGGTGGCGTTGGTTGGTTCAAGACCCTCGGTACGCCGATCCAGGGCCTTCTGCCGAACATCGCCAACACCCCCTCCGCCGGGTGTGGGGTGTTTATGCGACATGCAGGTCTCCCGATATCCAAATATCGACGCCGAAAGAACCACCGTCAGATACATGGTACAGGGGCTGGTGCAACAACCGGACATGCATACCCTAGCAAACATGCTAGCATGCAACCCCCCAATACCATCCGTGAATTCACAAATCACATACAGCAGGCGCAACTGATCCAAAGACAAACACCGACACCCCAACACCAACCAACAACAGCACCCATCAGAACATGGGAACAACACCCCAGAGCAAGTAGAACGCCACGCACCACCACACCCAGAACCACACCACGCCACTACGACAAACCCAAAGGGTACACAGGAAACTGGTGCCACCTCCACGGTAGTGTCACACACAGTACCGAAAAATGCTTTGCACGTAGATACCAGAAAAACCAAAGCACAGCGCACGCAAACAAAGCGACCGCAGAACACGACGACGAGCACAGATCCAGCCCAGAGCAAAGCGAAGTGCCCGACCTCCGCGAACGTCTGCAATTACTAGAAGAGGTCATAGCAGAGCAACAAGCAAGCCACGACGGTAAGAAAAATTTTATATTGGACTCCTAGGCACAGCCAACGCATACTGCCACACCCCACGCGAACATGCAACGCAGCACCGGGACACTGACACAGGCAGCAACCGGCGAACGCGCGCGAATCACACACACCGGCACCATTGCCATCCAGACCAAGAATGACAAAATCCAAATCCCGGCAGTCCACAGACCAAAAATAAAGGACAACCTCCTATCAGTCCACGACCTTACTGCACATGGACATGTCACCTTCACACGCACGCACGCTTACCTACACGAACCAACCACGATCCCGACAGCATCACTCACAGCCACATACGAGCAAGGACAGTACAAATTCACAAACGAAAATAAAGCAACCGCAAAAGGAGTACGCACGTACACGAGCAAAAGAGGATCGATAAATTCAAAGAAAACCGCGACGCCAACACCACGCGCACAACAACACCAGAACATAACGCGCACACGAAACAACACAACACCCTTCTCAGCACCAGCACAACGCACACCAACACTGAGAACCGCGATCGCACCAAGACAACCACAACCCAAAAGAAACAACGCCCAACAACTCATGCATGACTGGCACATCAAGCTAGGACATGCACACCCCAAAACAATATCAATCATGTCCAAGCATGGACTACTGCCAACGCTCCCCAAGGGACTGAAAGACAACAGCGGGCAGATCACATGCAGCGGCTGTATTGATGGGAAAACCACAACCCGACCGCACACGAGAACCACACACGCAACCGCCAAAGGAGAGAGCACATCCTCGGACGTGTGTGGACCCATCAAGCCCACGTCGACGCACAATGCCAACTACTTCCTGACACTCATTGACACCAACACCAGATACATATGGGTCTACTGTCTAGCCAACAGGGCGCAAGTACCAACGACCATAATCAATGCCATCGAACAACTAGCAGCATACAATCAAAAATACCCCAGACTGCTAGTGACCGACAACGCAAAGGAATACCTAGCGAAGTCAGTCCAAGAACAACTCAAGGCGAGAGGCATCCAATTCCGACCAACGACCCCGTACACCCCCCAAAAGAACGCCCTCGCAGAGAGAATAAAGCGCACACTAATGGAAAAAGTACGCGCGACGTTATCACACAGCCAGCTCCCGGACATACACTGACAAGACTCCCTCAATGACGCAGTCTTTAAGTACAACATGACATACCACCACGGCGTAAAGCACATCCCATACACAGCATGGCACAACTCACCACCCCAAATCCGCAGAATATTCACATTCGGACAAGTGGGGTACACCCCCATCCTCAAACCGAACGCTCCGAAGTTGCAACACAAAGCCAACCCGGTCCGTTACATGTACGGTCTCAACAACACACACATATGTGTGCATAACATCACAACAGACAGTACACAAAAATTAGGGCAGACAACTTCAGACCATACCATCGCACCAGGGACCCCTGCGCCACAATCAACGCAGCATTCCTTGCACAATCCGCGCCCGCAAATAACAAAAAAGGACGCCACCGTCGAGCACAAAAATTGCCACAGACGATAGACAACACCACGACACCCCCCGAAACTCTAAAGCAAGCTAGAAAGTATCCCGATGCGAAAAAATGGGCAGTCGCACACGACGCAGAACTCGGTCAGCTAGACGACATGAAAGCGATCGACTGGACCTCGCAAACATCCCGACACACTCGTACCAACATCATACGCACCACAATCACATATCGGTACAAGCACAGCACAGGAAAAAAGCCATCACCCGCAAAGCAAGATGTTCAATAAGAGGAGACCGCATGACGCCATACGTGCATTATGATCCAGACAAGACCGCCACATACATGGCCGACCGCACCACGATCAGGACCCTATTCGCCCTCGCCGCCTCAATGAACATGGCCGTCGAACACTTCGACATTACCGGAGCGTACCTCCACAAAAAATACCAGCACAAAAACAAAGTCTATGTCTGGCAACTGCAAAGGTTCAACGGGAAATACAAGCACACATCCACACATGGGGAGCTCAAAGGAAACCTGTACGGAACACCAGCAGCTGCCAACATTTACAGCACAGAGTTGCACAGACACATAAGAAAGCACGGGTACAAACAGATGCGATCCGACACGTCCCTGTTCGTAAAAAACAAGGCAAACACACGATCATAATCAGCATCAGCATGGATGACTCCCTACCAATCGCAACGGCACAAACTCTCATTGACAACCTGTACCAAGTCCTCAAAAAAAGTACAAAGTCAAAAGAATGGGCACGCCAACAAAGTACCTTAACTGGACAATACGGTACACAGAAGAAGGAATCCACTTGTCACAGCCCGAGCACATCGACAGCGTAGTCGCCCTGATGTCACAACAGGAGTGCAACACAAAAAGCACTCCATACTTCGATGGGATTAAAATGGACCCACCCACAGAAAACGAGGAAATGCGACAAGACATCGCCGAGATCTACGCCAAGGCCACAGGGGAAATACGCTACATTGCGGATAGCACCCGCCCCGACGTCGCCTTCGCAGCCACTGCACTCGCCAGAGCCCTCAAGAAGCCAACCCAACGACACTGGAACACGGCACAGAGGCTCACTCAGTACCTTCGCACCACGCGCAGCGAAGGCATACTGATGCCAGCTGGACAAGAGACAAGCGTGACGATCAAGGCATACTCCGACGCGGATTACGCCAACGACGAAACGACCAGAAAATCAATAACGGGAATGATTACCATGGTCAACGGAGCGCCCGTCCAATGGCTCGCACGCCAACAGCCGGTCGTAGCAAAGAGCACGTGCAAGGCAGAGTACAAAGCAGCAGCGGAAGCGACCACGCTCACGATATGGCTGCAGAATCTGATCGCAGAAACCAAGCTACCGACCACACGCCCCACCATGCACATAGACAACACGGCCGCCGCACAAATGGCGAAGAGCATGGGGGCCACCAGACGCCGCAAGTGCATACACGTCCGATATCAATACTTGCACGACACAGTGCAAAAAGGACAACTACGCATCGTGCGCATCCCAACGACGGAGCAGTATGCAGACATGTTCACGAAAGCACTCATGGTCACACTGTACAAAAACACAAAACCAACGTACAGATGCGCGCACCGACAACCAGCGCAAGGCAGCCCTCGCGTCCGGGGGTGCGTGGTTACATCCAGAACCAAAAAGCGACGCTGGGCCAGCCTGCACGCCAACAACGCAGAAGTGTGGTTACATCCAGAGGCAAGTAAGACAGGCTAACAAATAAGGCAACGCCAATGGAGCACGCCACACACTTGCACAATAAAGTCGCCGACGGCCGCCCGCTCTTGAGAGGATCGGGGGCATCGGAGTTCATGGAATCACACTCAGAAAGGCAAAGCGTGCACTGTTGTGTGCGTGCAAAAGTCTTGAGTAGTGCAATGCGCCAATAGTGCAGTAATCCACCGCGTGGCGCAGTACTGCACTATTGAGCGGTATGGACTGTATGTACCAAAAGGGTGCCCTAATTATGACACAAACAGCGCGCATGACGCAGCGTGCCGTTTCTAAAATGCGGATAAATCAACCAATTTGCTTCTTGTTTCTCTATTAAGGTCCTCGTGTCATAATTAGGGCACGCTGTTGGTGCTGTGCTTGCCAAGATAGGCATATCATAGGGCCTTTGGCCATGAGGTGGCGAAAGCCATTTCGTCCAATAAGAACGCTCCGGACCGCCGCCGTCCATACTTGGAGGGCTAGCATTGGGCGACGAATGTAGTCGGACCAAAAGGGAGAATTTTGTATGCGCACCATCGTAGATTTAACTATTAATTAGTAATCTACACTCGACGGCGGCGCGGTATCGCGCCCACCAGTTTCGGACTGGATGACCTAAAGTTGTGTGACCGGGAGCAGCTCACCCCTCACAGAGGAGAGGAACCAACTCTGGATCACGTTTATTGCTCACCTCGTTCAGTGCTGTGTGTGACGCCAAGCGTCACACCAAACAGACTTGGAGGAAAGCATAACCTGGTTGCGTAGAGAGGTTTCCAACAAGGTGTCGATCGTTCGACATGGTTATGAGGAAAGCCCACAAACGGCGACGAGGGGGGTTGGCCTATCTTTAATTTTGCGCACTGTACGATACGTGCCCGCTTGACAGTGAATTTTGGAGTGATTTCCTACATTCTTCAAAGGAGAGGGCGGCTGTGCCGATTGTTGCTACGGTGTTGGTACATCGTGAGTTGAGTAAGGCTGCACTCGCAAGGCCCAAACAATGACTTTTACGCCAGCAGTGGGAGCTCCAAGTAATTCCAGGGAGGCGTATGATACAGTACTGTACTCCAGGGGCTTGTTTATCAGTATTACAGTATTGTAACGACAGCCGTGGAACCGTACGGGAACAGTGCCCTCGCGGGTGGTAATTTACGTATCCCGCCTGAACGTTCCCCCAAAGTGGAGTCATGTGCCGAGTGGGCAGCTGGTGTCGGGAGACCGACCGAAAGGGGCGGTCCGGAGGGGATTTTAGTGAAGGGTAAAAGGGTGGTAAATAGGGTTACCTTAAAGGGAGGGGGAAAAGCGGCAGGCTATTGCTTCAGAACAGCTACAGAGGGTGAGCACGGTCAATGGACGGGATTATCCAGTTGATGGTTCAGGTGATCGAATGTGCTGAGGTCGAAGACGAGTAGCGTCTTCGACCTGGCTTTATAGTCCTATTGACTCTACAATAAAAGTAGGCGCACTACCATAAAAGAGAGGTTGCGCGACCCACGAAATGTATCTAAACGGTTACACCCTAAAACAGGTAGAATTGTAGGTGGCACGTCCTTAAGTAACTCTATCGTTGATAGCTAAACGTAGTCTACATAATCCCTGAATTGATATTGACAACATAGAAGTGTGATATCTACTGTAGTCTAGTCAATAAGTCTATCACTCCCCAAACTTTTTTCGTGACATATGTCATGTGTTCACGAATTGCGATTGATCCACTGTTCGATAGGATGTGTAAGAATTGACCGTTGTATCATTTCGAGCAGTATATCACTTTTCTTGACCTTGGTCAAAGAATCTGCGGGGTTGTATTCGGAGCGAATGAAGCCAATGGCGTGCAGGTCGTGTCTCAGGTATGCATCCTTGAAAAATTTAACATCGATCATTAACCGCCTTTCAGATGTTATCTTTGCTTTAGTGATAAGATCAAACAGGATAGACTATCCGTACGCATAACGATAGGAATGTGGAGCGATGTCATGGTGTGAAGATCGTTTTTCATTGCGAAGGCCATATCGAAAGCGTCAGCAAAGGCCATTGTTTCGCTTCCTAGGACAGATCTGGAAACGCGTTTGGATTTGTGGGACGACCAGAACAATGGTTGGCAATTATCATTTGCATCAGCAAGGAAAATGATATACCCTAACTGAGAAGATCCGTCAAGGTTGTTTCCG
This sequence comes from Chondrus crispus, assembly GCF_000350225.1. Lineage (NCBI taxonomy): Eukaryota > Rhodophyta > Florideophyceae > Gigartinales > Gigartinaceae > Chondrus > Chondrus crispus. The sequence continues at coordinate 180,320 of NW_005178903.1, forward strand.
TATGAGGCATCAGAATAGACTTGTAACCGAAGACTTTTGTGGTCCAATTTAGGGAATTTGAGGACCTGATCTGTACTGATAAGGAGATGTTTTACCACAGAATTAAGTCCCTTACAGTACTTCGTGGGGTCCGAGTTGAAGATTTCTTCAGTAACCTGAGCTGCCTGTGCAATAGAGCATGTAATATCCGGACGGGACTGAGTGGCCCAAGAGAGTTAGGCACGAAGTGAGCTAAAGTCTTTGAAAGAAGCTTCCTTACTGATGTTCTTAATCTTGGAGATATAGTGCTTCTGATGTACTTGGAATCCGTTAGGTGTGGATTCAATCTTAATGCCTGAAAATTGGACCTTGTCGTAGTCTCTCAGTCGACATTTGAATTTTCTTTCGACACACTTGACCTGTTGATAAAACTCTTCAGTGCCGGCTTGTAGACAGTCATCAACATAAGTATTGTAGCATAAACCCCTGGTCGCGTTGGGGGTTTAGCTGTGGTTCTTCGAAGACCTGTGTACGCGAGAGAGGACAAAAACACACACACCAGAAAAGAACGCGGGCGGTGGTAGCGTGGTAGAGCGGTGGGGAGCGGACGCGAACACAGTACGCGGTAGAGCGGTTCGACGCGCTCGGCGCCCCGGGGCGGCGCTAGGTAGCGTTCTAGCACCGACGGGCGGAGGCGGATCCAGCTCGCGCGCGTACGTTCGCGACCGCTACCCGCGTTAGTTTCTAGTTAACGCGCTCGCGTTAAGAGAACCCGTTTAGAATAAGCGGACGGGGTTAGACCTGCGGTGGAGGATCTGGTACCAAGCCTGTGCTTGTCCTTGTCCTCCCTCCGCCGCCGGTCACCCTGTCACTTAATATACAAGTAAACAATCTATCATAACATATACTACAGTATCTAGGTAGCGCCTTACATGGTAAGCTCGCGCGCCTTACTCCGGATCGTCACGCTGTACACGTACACAGCGAGCAGCAAGCGCGTACTTACAGGCGCGGGTGTGTGCGCTGTAATGCATTTTGCGGGAGTACAGTAGTCACCCCGCGCGTTCAAATAACGTCCTCGCGATTATGCTACAAAGGCCCCCCTCAAGGGTGAACGTCCGCGTTCACTCTTTTGGTAGCGCGGGGGGGGGGTTATAGTCCACGACGGCAATTCGAGTCCTCATGCGTGCCCACCACGCGTGCTCTCCCACTCTCGCAATCCCGTCTTTGCCAACCATACCACAGCCTCGCGTAAGGAACTTAAGCATGACGCCGCGAGCGCGTTCACTCCATCCCAATTGTGCGTTTTGACCGAGGCGTGAAACCTCTCGTCTGTGTCCCCCAACTCTGGCTCGTCCATTCTGTACTGTGAACCTTCATTTTCCCCCTCCTGCAGAATTTGTCCACGCGCCGTCCGTCCGAACCTCATTGCCGCAAGGGCTTTTCTCGGATTGACGGGATCAATCGGTTTTCTTTCCCCTTCGCCAATCTCCTCCTCACATCGGGGAGGATCTCTGTTCTCTGCAGTTTAGCTCCCACTCACACTTCGGTTCAAACGCCGGCCGCGTTACGTGCGGTCCAGCATCTCCGGTCTTTGCTCTTTCACGCTCGCCAGAATCGTCAATCACGACGATACGAGCGACTTTCATCCACCTCTACCGATCCCTCTTACTGACAGCTCCCACTTCCGGCCGTGTCGGGGACACCGACACGGCGAACGTTAGGGCTCTCCACCGCAAGGGGCTTCTCCCCTCTCCCCTGCGTCCTCAGGTCCATCTTCATGGCGCGGTGGGTACAGCGACGTGTGGGGTAAGAATTGAGGCGAGGGAACGGGAAGCAGCCGGTCGGATGGAACTTCCAAACGTTTGTTTCGGGGATTACGACCGACCTGAGTGAGACTGTGAGGATACAGGTTTTCTGTGTCAGTCGGTGAGGGAGTAGAGCCCTGCCCTTGCTGTTAGTAGCGCCGGGGTGAGGTCGCCTGGCCACTCTTACAGAATAAGCGAGGTGGGGGTGCGGTGGTACGCGTGAACGACGCGAAGGGGAAGAGCGGTGGTCATGAGAGCCGCAGCGGGGCGGTAGCTAACGGTCGCTGGCTCGAGGTCTCCCCCTTCTTAGGCCTGGTACCCTTGCGACGGGCGAGCGGAGGTGGCCTTGTGGAGCATGGCGCGTCTCCTCCGGCTCTTACTGTGCTCCGGGCGACCCCAATCGCGACGCCCTTTACAGCGCCCGTGATGACGCGTTCACCTGGCACCTTATGCGCACCCGCCATAGGCGAACGCGTCCGGTGGGGTACAAATTTGCCCTCGATTTTTTTTGGTTCTTCTATATCCATAACGGCGGCTGGTGTGTTGTCCGGCCGCGCGCCGCAGCCCCAGCCCTAGCTAACCGCGTGCCTTTCCTGCAGCGCCCCTTGCGCTTACCATTCTTGACGTGTTTTCCTTCGGTTTCCTTTTGACCCGCCCCTCTCCTGTGCCTCATCGCACCCTTCCCTCATTCCAGATGCCCAACCGCCTCGACAGTATGGGCCCGTCGTTGCGGCCGTTTGGCACGCCTCTTATCCCGCTGTCGGTGCCGCCGGCCAACGACGCCGGGCAGCGCGCAACGAGGACCTCGAGTGCCTCGGGGAGCGAGCTGGGGAGCCTCCGCTCCCCGTTTCAGAAGACCCGCTCACGCGCCTCTACTGTGTCTGTCGTTCTAGATGCCGGCCCGACCTCCGTTTCGCGTGGGGGGAGGGCACGGCGTATGAAGTGCCGGATGGGATCCCATGTGATCGCACGTTCGCGTATAGCGCGGCGGAGGCCGAATATATAGACCGCATGGCGTCCGCCATGTCCTGTGGCCCCCGCCGCGAACCACGGCAGTTCGTACTGTCAGGGGTCGCGCCGTTGTTCGTGTGCCCTCGCCCTTACGCGTACTCCAAGTCCCGCGTATCCTTACAAAAGTCCGCGAGTTCGCCGATGCGTCTCCACGGCATCGCAGTGGCGCATCACGACTGGGCGGCATATAAGAGAGCAGATGAAGTCGACGGTCGCGTGTTTCGGTCGGCTTCTTTCGAAGGGGGTCTCACCCCCTTCGACTTCTCTTCTCTGCCCGACGCTGTCCGTGGGTCCGTTCCGTCCTCGGGTATCCACCCGCTGCTCCCTTACGTATTGAAACACTTCAGATACGCGTGTGTCGACCGTCGGCATCCTGCCTATGCCCTTCTCGCGTATAATTGTGAACGCAAATGGGCCTGGTCTCTCACGAGCGCCATAATGAGTGAGGTCAGCATCAACAGACGGGTGTTTATCCAGCCCCCGGCCACTCTCGCGTATCTAGAGAGGGTTGCAGTGGGGCTTCCGAACGTAGCGTTACACCCTCTCGAGTGGAACTCTTCTCACTTCCTCTGGACATTTAACTCCCCGCTTGACCTTTTACAACGAGCGGTTCGCGTCGGCGAGGCAGCTCGACGCCTGTGGATCGACTTCACATTTGGTGAACGGGCGGCGTTCTTGCTGTACGACCTCCGGAGCGACGCGTTCGTCTCGCGTTCCGAATTGGGTCCGTCCAACCCTCCTCGTGCGGGGGCGCTCGGGGGCGTGGGGTCCAACGCTCGCCAGGCGCGGCGGAAGAGGTACCGCGATTTGGACGCGGTAGGTCCGACCACGGATTTCGTAGGGTGTAACCATTTCCGCGCTGCCGCGCCATTTGCTCCTGTCTGTATGACGGATCCGGTCCCTGCTGTGCACCCTGTTCCATCCCTCGTACCGACAGCGTCCCAGCCAATTTGGGAGGCCGAAGTGCGCTTCCTTCAAGTTCACCTACGCGAAGTCGCGGTCATACCCGAGCTCTCGAGCCCTTGGTAAATTACGGGACCGCGCCTGGTCGGTCGGCGAGCTACTGACGACGTTGTTGACCTGGTTCTTGGCGCGGACGGAACACGCACACCGCTGCGGTGGCGAATGTGATCGTCTATCGTCTGAGTTGCAGCGCATCACGGAGAAACTGCAGAGATCCTGAGAAGACTGTCTCCAGCGTTTGGACCCGTACGAACGTGCATGCGTTAACCGCGATCGGTACCGCAGGGAGCGTGACGCGGTCTGCAGCAGTCGGGCGACGTCCTCTCGCGAGGGTGGTGCTCTCCCTCCGAACCCCACTCCCGTGCAGCGGGAGCCAATCCGCGACCCGTACGCGCATATCCCGAGCTACGCCGCCGTGAACGAGGTCCCTCATCACCCCAGCTACTGTCCCCCGGATCCCTATGGTGCGGGTCCGGAGGGAGCCCCTGGTAGGGCTAACCCGTGATTCCGAGACTTGGTCATAGTCCCCCGTCAGTAAGTAGTCGTGCGTGTAGATGGTCACCGTAAAAAGGGGCTTGGCATCCCTTCTCATCTCCCGGAAATTCGATCCATGCGCGTTGTCCTTGTCAGTAGTGAAATACCCGTGATCTCGTCGGTACGGAGCGTAGTCTCCTAAGGAGAACTGATCCTCAGATGGTAGTGCCGTAGTTACTGGAGAGTTACCTGCAAAGAGTCTTAATGCTCCAAACATATCGAGCACGGCGGAGGAGTGGCCATCGGTAGAAAATAGAACATCCCTGAGGCGTGGTCTGGCGTTTGAGGACGTCACAACGCTTCGTGAAGGGGGGAAGTGGTGTCCGGAGGGTTGTGCGTCAAAACATATTTGGCGTGAACGATGCCAATGCTTGCACACGACGCTATGCTTTCGCGACCGTAGTATCTGGGATGTGTCATTCTCGTCATGCGGAAGATGTGTTTCGACAGTTGAAAAGGGCCTGCAGCTTTGCCCGCTCTTTGTGCAGACGTTACAAGACGCGTTGACGCGAACCTCTAACTTATCCTCCTGCGGTTGCCAACACAGAGTTTGGTGCAGTATCTGTCCCACGATAACCATAACTAAGCGGTTCGATCCTCCTTCCGACTCGTCCCCCCTCCGTTGCGGTCACTGTACCGCGAGCACAGGGTGGCCCTCATCCGTGTTCACGTCCCGCTGGCAGACCGCCTCCGCTCGACTAGGGCCGCGACGCTTATTGCCCCTCAGCCCTCCCTCGCGTAGTAGCCGTCCGACGCAGCGAGCCCTTCGGTGTCGATGCTTCGTATCGCAACCCTTCATCGCGCAGTGACCGTGTGAGCACCATTGCGGGGAACGTACCGCCGAGCGCCACCGTCCTCTACATCATCCGTCCGTCCTTGGTCACGTGCGAAGTCTACGACGCTTGTGAAGCGCGTCCTTGATGCGTACTGTACGCGCGTGCACCAGAGCCAGCCTTGGGCCCTTGATCAAATCTTCCAATAAATTGACAAAAATTCCAACTGCAAATTTTTGGCTAAAATCTCAGCGAGATTTTTGATTGGTGCGCTGCCAATCGCACATCAAAAAATCCCAAACATTAGACCGGGGTGGTGCCGGTGCCAAATCATGATGTTGCGCCGATGCCCGTACAGCACCGACGGAGGCCGTACTGTTCCACTTGCATACACGTGTTGCTTGCCTCGCAAGTCCTCTTCCTTTCCACACATCAAGAAAAGCCTTGTGTCTGTTCTTGATTTCTTTGGGTCATGTGTAAGGTAATTGAGCAAGCGTGTTGGCGTACAAGACCCGCTCCTTTGCCGTCATCACACATCACGGGGCCCGGCACTCATCAACTGTGTAGACAGAACCGGCTTGCTTCTGCCTTATTTTCGGGTGGCGCAAACTCAGCAGTTCCGTGAGCGAAACGCGAATGATATCTTGGCGCATGTAGGCGTCCCTGCCGCCATTAGGATTTTGGCGAGGAACAAATGGCGCCTTCTTCTAAATCCAATCACCGTGTCGCTTTCCTTAAATATTTTCCTTATCTTCCGTGTAGGTCGCGTCACACGTCCTCGTATTCGCGTTCATCGTAAATGGTTTGGCGTGGCAGAACGTACGGCTACTTTTCGTGATGTGCGTCGCGTCCGTTGCCCCCGCCCTTGTTTCCGTTCTGACGTTCGGACCCCTTTTTCATTCGCTCGCACGCAAGTACCTTGCCACGCAGTCTCACCGAACAGCGCGCTCCTGCCCTTTGATAAAAATGGCCGCACCTCACCGAATTGAGCAAAAGATGGGACGGAGATGGCCCTGGGCACAAGCGCAGATGCTGAAGTTGTGTGACCCGGGGATGTTCTCTGTGGGGAAGGGACTCGTCAATCCCATGCACTGGAACGGGGAACGGCAATGATCAGATGAAAGCGATGGGTAACTGACGCGCCTGACGCGTCGGTTTAAATGGGCGTTACGTGAGGATCTCTGCAGACGTGCAGCGAGGCTTAGGCGCCTTCCGGCAGTGACGGCAGCGGGTCCATTGGAACGCATTCCCTCCGCGCATCAGTGCGGTTTTAGGAATCGTTGGGAGGCCGGTTTAAGGGACTAGTTGGTCGGCTTGCCACAGAGAAGCGGCGAACTATTCTGGAAATGATCGCGACGGCTCCAATTTTCGGCTTTGTCCTTGCGCACGTCTTTTGTCTCGCTCTATTTCTCCAAGTTCCGATAGTGAGGGGGAGGTTCCCAGTCAGGACCACACCGGTCCCCCTTAAGATCTATTTCAAAAGCGGGGGGCGTGGTTCACGGTGCCACGCGGCGATGAGGCTTTGGGAAAAACTCCCCCTCAGCTCCTCCATGATGATGGGCGAAGCCCATGGCGGCCTGCCCTTCGCGTCTACCTTCACACCGTTCCCGAGCCTTCAACTCTTATTGATGTAACTGTTTCCCCGACGGTGCGTGAGGATGTCCGCTGCGTTTGCCATGACAGCGCACAGTCCAGCCAAGTTCTTTTCCTTTCCCCATCGTTTCCTTCCAGTAGGGGTCCGTTTCAAGATCGAGCTAAGCGCATCGATGGTTTCTCGTGACTAACGCCAGGGTGCTTCCCCTAATGGCGTCGTGCGCAGGCGCAGTACGCCGAGGTCCTTGCGACGGGTTCTTGCTTGCGGTGGCGGGGGTGCGTCATGCTTTGGTCTCTTCTATGGCCACTTGGCCTCTGCCCCGTTGAGCGGCAGTCTTATTCATACCTTGTTCGTCGCGCGACAGTCTCCTGGTCTTCTCTTCTCTTCCCGTTGTTCATGCCCCAAGGGTGTGGACGTAACTCATATTGGTTGTCACGCGACGAACTTCTGCTTCGCGTGCGCGGTTCGCAAAAACGACAGATAAGTCAGAGTCAGTGGCCCCCGAAGGGGTCCTACGCGATTGGAGAGGCGTCCCGCCCCGCTGATGTGTATTCGAGTGAATCGGGTAGCATTTGCGGGACGATCGCGTGTGCGCGGCCGTGTCGCTTACATTCGGCCGCGACTGCACGATCGCCCGCATATTCAGCCCCCATGTTATCTCGAGGGCTCGTCCATGTTTGCGGTCCGCATTTTGGTCTCGTTTGCTTCCCGATCGCGGCTGCGCGGCAGTGTCGCTTACACTCGGCCGCGACTGCGCGATCGTTAGCATAGCTAGCTCCGTGCTGCTTCGAGGGCACGTTCGCGTGCATCATGCGCGCGTTCCGGTATCATTCGCGGGACGATCGCGTCTGCGCGGCCATGTGGCGTGCAATTCGGCCGCGACAGCGCGATCGCCCACAGGGTCCGTACCCATGACGTCCAAGGACGTGGTGGCGAGGAGGGGCGTCGGCCGCTTGGATCGCGGCGCGGTGCGAGTTACCCCAGAGTTGCGTGTCCCGCGTACGGCTTTCCAGTGTATGCCATGTCGCTGATGGCGTCATCCGAGCTAATTTCTTGTTAAATTTCGGCCTGGAGGCGGCGGCTTGGCCACTGCACGCAAGCGTACAGTACCGGACGACATCCCCTGCCCATTCATAAGGCGTTGGCTCGTCTCGTGACTTGCGGCGTCTCACGTCCGAGTCCTGGCGCGTATCTCCATTGCTCTTCGTGGGCGTGTGCTGTGTTCTCTACTGCCTGTCTGCAGACCCAGTGTTCCATCTCACCTTGCGTATTATTCCGACGTCAACCGTCTCGTTCGGGCGTTTGGTAAGGTATCTTCAGCCTTCTGGCTTTTGCGAATATAGTCCGCGTTCGTCCGCCTCATTTTCACGGCTGCTCAGGGTCCAATTCTTTCTTGAATGTCGACTCTGCCGAGGGGCACGCGTCCTTCACTTCTCTGAATTACTTCGAACGCGATGCGTCAGAGAGCGGTTGAGGGCCCCCCCTTAAGGTTGAACGTCCGCGTTCAACTCGGTTGTCAGGTCCCTACCTGTGTGTGCGCGTAGTCGGCTCGCGTAACGCGAGACGAGTTCTTCGGGGATATGTGTCCTTGCTGTCCACGTGGGATCCTCGTAGTCTGCCCACTTCACCTTGAACTCCGCGGTCCCGTTTTCCATTAGGCGATGATCGAGAAGCTGGTCCACCGCGTACTGTGTCCCCGTAGTGACCTTGTCAGCAAGGTCACCCGGTGCGGTTGTGCTTGCCCGTGGTGCGTCCACTGGTGGTGGCGCGTACACAAACCTATCAGCGGACACGCGTTTTGTGACCCCATCACGATCAATCTTGATGGTACGTTGGTCATTCGCGAGGACGCGGTAAGGTCCCACGGCTGGTGACGCGAGCTTATTTGATGTCTTCGCTCCGTCCGTAGGGTCTAGGTATACATAATTTCCAGGCTTGGCTCGCGTGTTTACGCGTCTCACGCGTTTGTCCAAATCGCGTTTGTAGCGAGCCTGTGTTCGTCGCAGGCTGCTTTATGCCTTCTGAATTGTCTCGTCCAGTCTCTTAAGGAACTCCGCGCGATGCGTTTTTCTATCCGGAAGGGGCGCGTTCCCCTCCGTTCTTCGGAGCGAAAATTTTGGGGGAGGTCGACTGAGTACAAGCTCGAATGGGGTCGTACGCGTAGACCCGTGTACGTGGGAGTTGTATGCGTAAGTTAATGGCCCGACGTACACATCCCAATCGTCTTGGTGTTCGTTGACGTAGTGACGCAACATAGACGTGATAGTACGGTTGTAGCGCTCCGCTTGGCCGTTGGTCTGGGGATGGTACGCGGACGTATACAAGTTCGTAATCCCTAGGATCCGGCACGCGCTGTGGAAGAACTTCGCGTTAAATTGAGGTCCATTATCGGACAACAGCGAACGCGGAATGCCGTACTTGAAAACCCACGCGTGACAAAACGCGGTCGCCACTGTGTACGCGGTCACTGTCCTCTCCTCAACGCGATGACTTGAGTTAACTTTGTGAACCGGTCCGTTATTACCAGAAGGTATTGTTTTCCTCGCTTGGTCTTCGGAAGCGGTCCAAGAATGTCTATCGCGAGGCTCTCTAATGGACACGTAGCGGGGAACAATCTCAGCCGGTTGAGATGTTTTCGGAGTTTGACGCAATTCTTCCCGCATGTCCGGCATCCGCGTACTGTCGCTGCCACGTCCGCGGCCAAATGTGACCAGTAATACCAGCGTCGGAGCGCGTGATACATGCGGTTCTGCCCCGGATGTCCCGCGATAGCGGGGTCATGGCAGAGGCGCAACAGACGCGCGCGTAGTGACTGAGGGACCACCACTTGAATGATTTCAGGATCGTAGGGGTGCTTGCGCTTCAAAACCCCATGGTGGTCCTCAAAGAACGCGGAGTGGCGACTTTTTGATTGTCTGGCCAGTACGGTTTGGCAGAAATTGTCGTTGCGTTGCTCCTCGGCTATCTCCTCCAGGGTGAGAGGGTCCGGCAGGTCGTCCTGTGGAGGAGCGACCTGCGAGCCTGACGCGTCAATTCCTGGTTCTTGAGCCCGTTCAATATCCACCGCGTCGAATTCTTCTATCTCAGCCCATAGGTCGTCGCGTTCTTGTAAAGCCGGGCCTTCTTCGTCGCCCACCGGCCCGTCGCGTGAACGCGTTTTTCTCCTTCTCCCCGCCTTGTTTCGCGTTGTGACGAACACGTGGTCACTGTTGTGGTCGCATTTCGCGGTACAAGTATTGTCGCGTAATTCATCTGACACATCGCGTACGGTAGTGCCGTCGAAGGTGGGAATGTCTTCATCCACCTCGACGGCCTTCCGAGGATCGTCGGCGGTCCTTGGGGAAATGAGACGCGACAGCGCCTCGGGTACCTGATGAACGCGTCCAGGTCTGTATTGGATGGTGAGGTCATACTCCGCTAACCGTAGTCGCCAACGCGTCAGTCGGCCGGAGCTTTCTGTGAGGGACATCAGCCATTGTAACGCGTCATGGTCTGTCCTCACGGTAAATTTGGTTCCATCAATGTAGGGCCGTAGTGTGCGGACGGCCCACACTACGGCGAAACATTCGCGTTCAGTCGCACTGTAGTTCCGCTCACTATCGTTGAGGGAATATGACCAATAGCCGAGGGGACGCCAATCGTTCGTCCAGTCGTGCTCTTGTAAAAGCGTGCACCCCAGTTGATACGCGCTCGCGTCAGTATCAATCATATACGGCCGTCCGTATCTTGGGAGCGCGAGAATTGGGGGCGCAATCATCCGCGCCTTGAGCTCTTCGAACGCGTGAACCTGAGCCGAGGTCGGATTATCGTAGTCCGGATCCGCGTCCTTCCGCGTCATATCGGTGAGGGGGAGTGCGAGTTTCGCGAACCCCTGCAAAAAGCGGCGGTAGACATTACATGCCCCGAGAAATGACCTGTCTTGTGTCAACGTTCGGGGAAATGTAAATGTCTTGAACGCGTCCGCTGCGGTTTCTGTCACGCTTAACTTCCCTGGAGATATCACATGCCCCAGGTAGTGTACGCGTGGCTGAAAGAAGCTGCATTTCTTCAACTTGAGAGAAATGCCGGCGCTTCTCAAAAGTCCCACAACCGCGTCCAAATGTTTCGCGTGCTCCGCGTGCGTACGCCAAAAGACGATAACGTCGTCTAGATACACTAGGCAAATCTGTCATCGTACGCGTGATAGAATTATGTCCAGCGCGCGTTGAAAAGTGGCTGGAGCTCCGCGTAACCCGAATGGCACCCGCAAATGTCGGAACGTTCCCATATGGGTGGTGAAGGTAGTTTTGTCGCGGTCTTCCGGCGCGACCGGAATCTGCCAATATACTGAGTTACAGTCCAGCGTAGTGAACACAGCCGCGTCCCCCAATGAATCAATGAAGTCGTCCATACGCGGAAGCGGATACCAATCCGCCAGCGTTTTCGCGTTCAAGCGACGGTAGTCCACACAGAAGCGTAAAATACCGTCCTTCTTTGGGACAACGACGACCGGGGGCGCCCACTCCGTATTGGCAGGCTCTATAACTCCCGCGTTTAACATTTTCTTCACTTCTTTCGCGACCATTTCAGGCATCGCGGGCCCTTTGCGGTAGGGGATGGCGCGTATCGGCTTCGTGCCGGGCTCAAGTGGGATGCGGTGTTCCGTCGCTTGGATCATTCCGAGCGACCCGCTCCACAAACGTGAGTGTTCGCGTAGCATCTCAAGCACCCGTACGCGTAATTTCTCGTCCTTCACATGTGATAGATCAATCTCCTTTTCCCAATCTTCCGCGTTCGACTTGGGATCCTTATATTGTACGCGTCCGGTATCTTCCGCGAGATTTTGGTACCCTGCGTGCTCCTCGTCCGCGTTCTTGTTCGCGTTCTTATTCGCGGTGGAGTTAGGCCATCCTGCTCCTAATTTTCCTTCTTGGCCGTCCAAGTTGGAAATGTGCAACGCGTGCGCGATCTCCTCGGCCATCCGACGCTCCGGTGTCAGGATGGCAAGAGGGTTCCGTTTCGCGTATCCGACGACTGTATGTTTCGGCAGTCGTCGTACCTGACGCGAAAAATTCGCGACCATAACCTCGAAGACCTGGTTTGGTAGCACTTCCACGACTCTGTGGGTCAGCCGCACCCCGTGGCGGTGCTGCAGCGACGGCTGGGCTCCAAAATACCAGGCCCCTCCCCGCTGTCGTAACGCGTACGCGAACTAGGACATAGCGGGGACATTTACCCAGAGTGCGATCCGAATCGGGTGCTGGGTTTCTTCGCGTACTTCTGCGCGGTTTGTCTTGCGTCCATGTCGCCTTGTAGGGGGAGACGGCTCCCCCTTCGCGTTCACGATGGCCACGGCGCCCCCATGCCGGAGCTCGATCCTCTGGGCTTCTATGTCGATGCTCCGGACATGCGCGTCAATGAACGCGGTGCCCAGAAGCACGGGAACATCCAGTTGGTCCGCGACGACGAACGGGACTCGGAACATCGTGTTCCGAATCCGGACCACCAAACGGACCACCGCACTCAGCCTCAACGGGTTGCTGTTTTCTCCGGCCAGCCTTGGCAATGGCGCGTCACGCAACGCCTGTCGGGTCCAGTCGGGAGGAAGGTCGGCCTTCCTCACCAGATTGTAACCAGAAGACATATCGACGGCGATAGTGTACGGCTTGAACGCGTTCTTCTCAGTAGCTATCGAGCCCAATATATTGTAGATCTTGGACGTCATCAGACAGAAGACGCCCTCGGCGATCTTAGGCGGGGCCGTTCGCTCCAGGTCATTTCGCTTGGGGTGTCGGCGTCGCGTCTTGCCCCTTCTTCGCGTTCTTCTCCCTTGGCCGTCGGAGTCCGGGGCCTCGCGTTTGTCTATCGGCCCTTGACTCCCTGGGCCCAAGGAGGGGCCCACGCGCTTTTCACGCGTTACTTCTTCACGCGGCGCGTTCTCGACGCGCACGTCGCGTTCTTCTTCTTGCACCGGGCTCTCGCTGGCCCTGGTACCTTCACGGCGGATCCGTGGCATCCGACCTCCCGCGGTCGGGAAATATTCGCGTTCGTGGGGTGGTACCGGGCTTACGGAAGTGGCGGTAATTTCGCGTTTGTTAAATACTTGTTTTTGAACCGGACCGACTGGGGTCTCGGTGACTTCGTGTTGCGGCGAGGGGATTATTATCGGTAAATATTCACGTCGCCCTTGATAGGGGTACGTCTGTATTTCTGATTTTCTAAAATTTCCTATGCAGAGACCATGCAAGCCCATGCTCACAATTGGAGCGGTTATCATAACTTTTCCATGGGGATTTGCTTAGGCCTGGTCCTATGCAATACCAAACATGTTCCATGGAACCGTCCATGCACCAGGCTATGTCTGCATGGGGCAATGGTGGCCAAACCAATTCAGATATGTTCAATGCGAGCTCATGCAGGCATTGGTGTGCATGGGTGTTCATGGGCTCCGCATGGCGGATTCAATCCAAGTTTTAGTTTTGCCAAACATGTTCCATAGAACCGTCCATGCAACAGTCTATGTCTGCATGGGGTCATGATGGCCAAACCAATTCAGATATGTTCAATGCGAGCTCATGCAGGCATTGGTGTGCATGGGTGTTCATGGGCTACGTTCACACAAATGTGGAGTTTACATAAACTGGAAGCAACCATGTGGCTCAAGGGTCAGGACACTCCATTTAGAGTCTTATCTATATTCGCTGTCCGCGTTGCGGGGATAGAGAAACAACATTCATTTTGAACGCTCTTTTCGTCAGCCCTTGGTTCGCGTTAAAGCTGGTGCACACTTGTGCTTATCGAGTATGATTTGGTGATGCGCGATTATCTGAACAAGACAGAATGAGTGAGGCTATTTTGCTTTCGACTCTGTTGCATATGTGGTATTGCTTGAGAACAGGCCAGCTCGTCACAGCAGGCAGAAGTCGAAGCAGTCTTTCTCATGTAACATGTCCATATACAAATGACTAGAAGAGGGATGACCATGGACAGAATGAAAAGCAATCAATGATTTCTTAATGTGATGAGTTGCCGGAATAATCAAGAATAGTTCCAAGAAGAATAGAAAACTTGAATGTGTCATAAAATGATGAAGCTGATGGGAGCTATCTCAAACTAGCAAGATCTGACAAATAGCCGGAGATCTTGCAAAACGTCGTCGGTTTATGAGAAGTTTTCGAAACAAGACATCTGGTGTTTTCGTGCAACAGCGAGAATACAACAAGTCACACTCACCAAAACTCTTTGATATAGTTCATCAATAACAGAAATCCTCGCACCTTTGAAGCGCCATCACAACCCTATTTTTTCCACGGCGTTGAAAATATTTTGGTCTTATAGGCTGGTGGTGGAACATCTGAGACGCAAAGTTCTGTTTGGCCTCCCCTGAAGCCCCTTTGCATCCAACCACTGAAAAAGCACGGCATGATATGAGGATGTTTGCGACATGACAATCGCAAAGGACTGATACACGTCAAGTTGGCAACCTTTTCGGTTGCGCCGCTCCTCAGCAAATCAATTTGATCCAGCATGGGGCTGTCTGGGATGCTAAATTTACGCGAGAAAAAGTTCAGGGAGAGAGCAATGTTGTCCCAAAAGGGCCAAAAACCATTCGGCTCTCGCTTGTCGACGATATATGGATGTTGTATACAGAAAAACATTCAGCCAGCACGAATGCTTGCCTGCAGGAATTTACGACGGTGCTCTGTCTAATAGTTTTTGAGCCTAATGTGTACGTAATCTTGGCTCACGGCCAAGGCGCAGCGTTTGCGCAGATGCTCCGAGAACATAGTTGATCTTATCTGCCGATAGGACGTCATGCCTCTTTAATACCGTGAGCGGATGATTCAAAGTAAGGTTGCATACCAACATTGAAGCATTTGGCGATGAGAAACTCTTGTTGAGCAAGCATTCGGTAGGTCGACGATGGCTTGTCAGATACCAGAAAGTCCACTACCCATCGCGTTAACAACAGGACATGTTCGAAAATCAAGAAAGAGACCGCTGGATACCGCTCACCAACGTTACCGATAAAATCCGGGAGAGCCAGTTGAAGTACTGGCGTCGTAATAGTAAAGAGAGCAGCCGTGGTCACGATAGATGCAGTGGACAAAAATTTCAGTACGGGCAACCATCCTCCTATGTCCGCTGCATCATCAGCATCCGGTCGCTGGTGTACGGCGAGCATTTTGTATGTGTCCGTGCGGCATTCCGCCATATTGTTAAGAGAGTTAATCAGTGCTGCAAGCGGAAACGCGAGGCCAAACATCACTAGAAAACCATGTTGAATTACAACTTCTCCATAGTCTTCAACCGTCGACCGATACGGAGGCATTCTTAACTCTTCTACGAGATCTTGCGTGTCTGCATCGTCAATCGTAGCACCTGCCGCGAGCAGTTGTATGCGCTGGGTCGTGTCCATTTCTTCAACTAGCTCGCGATGCTCTCTCCTTTTCAGCCACTGAGTGACGCCCAGTTTGATAAATGGCATCCCTACTTCCATGAACTGCTGCACCGTCGCCTTTGTGATGAGCAATGAAGTGAGCAGCGTCCCAAGCTCAACCATGCAGTCCGGAGCTCCAGATGCATCCAAAAGGCAAGGGTCTGATGGCGTGAATGGCTTGACAAACGCGATATAAAACAATGCAATGTAGTCTGTCGCAGTGGTCAGCAAGGTCTGTTCAACTTTCAAAATCGGATTGGATGTGCTTGCAAAGACGCATCAAACTTACTGGACACAAACTGAAAGGCAAATCGCTTGGTAATGATGCTGTTCTCAGACGCCTGAGTCGTACGATGATTCTCCCACTTTGACAGCTTGAGCGTAGCGCGCTTCCAAAGAGGGTCTGCAACTGAAATGATCACCGCCTGTGCCATACCTGGGGCAAACTTGGCAAACGCATGCGAGCCGAAAAGGCCGGTAATGGATTTTTTGAAGAAGAGGTTCAGAAACGAGCACGCGCCCACACATGATGCGAAAAACAGGGTGACCAACGAGCTGATGTAAACGCGTCCCTGGACGTCGCGCTTACTGGCATACGGAAAGACCGGCAACGACGAAAAGGTCAAGCCCGTAATCGGGGCGTCCAGCACAAAGTCTGGGTCATTCCCGCCGCCAATCCGAATGACGTCCTCGCCACTCGGCTCGAACGCGGCATGCGCGCCCGTCACTCGCAGCAGCTGCCCGCGGATCCTCGATCGCAGCCCCGGCTCTCTGGCGCGTTCGAAATCGTCCGCAGCCGCCCTTTCCGGACCAAGATCCTCCAGGTTGACAAACCCGCCGCGGCAATAAAAACCTTGCCTATCATCGCCTTCGAAATCGGCGCGAATGTCGTTTTCGTTGTCCTCGTAGAACTTGTCCAACCCCCACTTGACGTTGAGCACGGCGTTCCTGCGCTTCCAATAGTCGAGCCAATAGGTCCCCCAGAAGCACAAGCCGAGTGCAATCACACGTTTTAGTTTTAGTTTTGGCCGTGTACTGCCCGAAGAACGTCTCAACGTTCGAATCTTCATGAGATTTGGCAGCGGGACACTGCCAAAAATTAAAATTGTGTAAATCTACAAATTATGTATTAATCTAAACATTATTTAAAATTCAACAAATTATTTATTTATTATCAGTATTCATGCAGAATTGAACTCGCGACCAAAAGAAAGGGTAGCAGGGGAGTGGTACCGAAGCACACTACCCCTGCTGAAACCCCTTCTCCATCGCCCCGCCTTTGCGTGCGCACGACTACCGACCTTTCTGGCGGTGCCAGAAGTAAATTTCCAATCAATTTATATCCGACGATTTCGTGCTACAGTATCGGCCCCCCCCTTGATTAGTGAAAATAAAGACAGATTATAATGTTAAAGAAATAAATGAACTTTTCTGTATCGGCCCACCGCCCACCCTTGCAATTCAATAAAATTCCTCCCGTGCGCAATTTTACACGTGGCTGCAGTCGAGGCATTGCCCGCCCCAGCATTTAATATCCGACGCTCCTCTGCCAACAGGGGGCGCTGCAACTCCTGCAGCCCAGCCTCCCCCCTCTTCGTAACCTCCTGTTCCGCTTTCCACCACTTCCGGACGTCAGCTCGCGCTGCAGAAGCGTCTCCACCCGCACGGCGACAGCTGCACCCACGACTCCGTCGTCCGCGCAGACGTGCCACACACCCGTGGTGCGCCTGCCCCACACGCGGGCCGCTGCCGTCGCGCCGGCAAAGTTGATCGCGGAGAAGAGGCTGGCTCGTGCACAAAGTGCAGGGGGAGCTGATAGGACAGCCGATCTGCACCGCCAGATTGCGCGCTCATCCCTCACGTGGTCATCAAGACGCACGCCGAGTTGGTGGCGCGCAACGCCGTCGACCTCTTGTCTCCGCCGACCCTTCCGCCCTCCATGAGCCCTTCGTACAGCTGCCTCTTGTCCAGCTCGCCCTCCATCCCGTCCCTGCTCTTCGCCGACACGTTCGCCCTCCGCAAGTACCTCCCGATCCAGCGCACGCTCGTACAGCTCCAGGGCGCGGACCTCGTCCATTTCCACTCCTTCCGTGCCGTGGTGTAGCAGCAGACCAAGATTGTCCAATGCATGCACGTAGTCCCTCCTGTCAATCGCAAGCTCGTACAGCTCTGAGGCCCGAACCCCGTTCTTCACGACCCCCCCGAGCCGTCCTGCAGTAAGAGGCCGAGATGCACCATCTCCCATTCGTACAGCGTTAACCGCGTTCGTCTCGACTCCCTCAGTGCCCTTGTGAAGGAAGAGACCGAGATTGACCATCGAAGCGACATCATTACCCTTCTCGATCGCACGCTCAAACTTGTCTATGCCGTGTTTCCCTCGAATCCCTCCACATCATATGCCAGCAGCGTGCCGAAATTGAATATAGAATGGACATGATCTTGTTCCTCAATCGCCCTCCTCTATAGTTTGACAGCCCGCGCTCCGTCCTTCCCAACTCCGTCGTTCCCATCCCTCATTACGTTGCCAAGCTTGTATATCGCGTCGACACACAGGTGTACTTCGATCGCACGTTCGTACAACTACACGGGGCAAGCCGCGTTCCTATCGACCCGCTCTGCGCTCTTCTACAACAGCAAGCCGAGAGCGACCATCGCGGTGACGTCATTCTTGTCGATCGCGTTTTCGTACAACTATGCAGCACGGACTGCATTCATGTCGACCCCGTCTGCCCCCTTCTCCAGTGGTGTGCCGAGGCTCACCATCGCGGCGATATGACCGTGATCCCCAATCGCACGTAGGTCCTCAGTTCGATCCCTCTCTCCATCTACTTTTTGATACGTACTTATCTCTCTGCTTAACCGCAGTGTTGGAACACCTCCCGTCGACTTCCCCAATGAAATTGAACTCAAGAACCTCCTGAAGTTGGCTTGACCATTTTCTTCCGACTGCTGTGAAGTTTGATAAGAAGATCTTCTCTGTAGCTCGTGCCACGTTTGATCATCTTAACGTAGTATTTCATTCGTTCACGGAACTGAACGTTTTCATCGTGCTTCTTCTTTGGTCAACGTAGTCAAGTTCTATGGCTGTACGACGATGAGCTGCCAGAAAAGGGTCGAATCGATCATTCTTGGGAGTACCTTGACACTTGTGTGTGCTGAGTAGCTGTGGCAATGGAAGGCGTGTCGGCATTAGGGAACATCGGAGCGTCGAGCATGGTGATATATGAGCAGTGGCGGGCTCGGGTGTGGGAAAGGAAAGAGGTGTCCGACCCCGACTACCTGCCAACCGAAAACGTCAACCTCTTTTTCGATATATGTTACAAACAATTGCGACATGCTGGATTTTTTTGAAATCATCCGCCTGCACTGTTGCACAATCGTGCCTGTAGCAGCTAGCATTCCCACGCACAGAGAGCGACCTTCAACAATGCTTTGAGGTTCGGTGGCGATTTTTTTTACGATTCGCGATGTGGGCAAGCTGGGCACCATGCTCATCTGCTTCGTCCAGGTCATGCTGTGCGGCTTCGACGTCGTCTAAGGTATGAGAAGACACCGTCACTGCCCCCGTCTGCTGGTCGTGCTTAGAGTGAGGCGCGGCGCAATTTACGTTGAACATGCCAGCGCAAGAAATGCTTGGTTGTTCGGGGGAGGCACAGACAGACGGATCACTGGGAATTCATTGTTGTGTACTATTCGAACTTTTTTTGGTATGGCACTAGTATTTACGTTCTATTACAAGCCTCCAGGTTTGAGTACTACCCCTCGCCGTCGATCCTTATCGGATCAAACTGGGAAGACGTGAGCTCGATAACGCCCACCAAGCCATCGCACACATCTCCGATCCACTCGCAGACATATTTCTTGAATGCTGAAGGTCTGAGAACGACTCGGTCGCAGTCCTTGCCCTCCTTTATCGAATACGGGCAGACGTACGAAAAGGTTATCTCCCTCGTATCGTTTGCATGCTCAAAAGTCTCCCCGCTGGCATCAGAGATCAGAGTCTTCTCCAGCTCTTCTGGAGCAACCCTCTCAACTATTTCGCGCAACGTTTCGTGAATACCCAGCGTTGCTTTTGGTAACAAATGTGAAAGCACCTCAGTGAACATGGCGTGCGAAACTCCACCTTTGCTCAGAACCTTCAGCAACGCAGAGTGTATATTGCTCTCCTCTGCACCATCGTCGGATAATTTTGTCGCAATGCCCAGCGCTGTCCTCGCCAGTGCCACCTGCATTACGCAGCGCGTCGCGATCTAGGCATCGAGGCGGGCGAGTGTCAAAATTGATGCTACGCCAGCCCTGAGGCGCTCTTTTCCCAATCGTAGTCCAGCCCACTCCTTGTAAATATCCCGAGCGGTGTCAAAAACGAACAAGATGTCAACGCCACTCTCTCCAATATTATCGCTCTCTGAATGCCCAGGCGGCACTACTGTACGCCAGTGGTCTAGGCTACCAGAGGTAATACAGAAAATACATGCTCGCATAATTTTGTCGATCCCGCCGCTGTCGTCATCTGCAAACGCAATTCCCATCATTTTCACGTCTTCGCCAGCAGCATTGTTCAGAGCATGAATGATGTAGTCGACTGAGGCACTCTTCAGCTTGTTTTGAACCGGAATACAACTGACGTCCCACACCTTGGCCACCCTGGTCCAAACCGTTCGCTTGAGGCTGGACATATATGATGACGCCTTGTCAGCCACCTCTGCAGAGAGCTTAGATGCCCCTTGGATGCCATTGAAGATGCATGCGCCCGAAATCTCCTCCTTGGATGCTGCTCTCAGAGCACTGGTAAGCGATCCGCTTTCGAGAGCCATCTTGTATGCAGTGCGAGCCAGAATGGTAGGAGACAATTGCGGCGGTAGAAGTGCGCCGTTTGTAATGCCTAGCTTCGCCACATCGAGTGGTGGTACCGCCGCTCGAGTGCCGCCTCCCAGCGGTCCGATCCCATCGCCTTCAGCGATCTTCAGAGGCGAGGGAACCCACCGATAGTCTGCAATTCCTGGCGACTGCTCCATCGGAGTAAGATTGCGCATGCAACGACGCGCGATGTCATCAGAGGCATATTTCATCACCACGACAAGGTCGCGTTGAAGCGGGGTGATCGTGTCAAGGAATGCCTCGTCCTTTTGACGCTTCTTCTTGGTCGCAATGACTGCGCGCTCGGCAGCGGCGGCAGCCTGGCGTCCTCCACGAGACGAACCTGCAACCAGGACCTCCAACGCAGCCTTGGCATGCGAGAGCTCCATCACCTGCGCATTCAGCCGAGCAACCTCGATCATTAACGAATTGATCTTCTCACCTTGTAGCTTTTTCACTTCTTGCATTGTCTGCATATAAATGTGTTGCTCATCAGCGCTCGCTCTCTCACGGTTGAGCAGTGATGCGATCTGCCGCTGCAGTACAGCTGCGTCGGCACCCGCGGCCGTGTCGCCAGTCGACGCTCCGGCGACAACAGCGGGGGGCGAAGAACTTCGGTCCGGGGGAAGGACATCTGTAGCGCGACTGAGGTTGGGGACCGTAGAATCCAAGTGTAGTGCCACGTTGGTGGCCAGAGGCCCGATTTCACTGTCTAGTCGCTTCGGGATCGCCGCGCTCAAGTCGAGAGCGCTACCATCTCCCTCCCTGCTGTCGGGCTCATGGCTTGAGATTCCGTGGCTTCCGCGGTTGGCTCTTTTCCTTTTACGAGCCACTGAGGGAAGTCCGCAATCAGCCACGGTTCTTGTCTCGGAAGCGAGGCCACGCCGCAATCGCTTGCTTCTCCGGACCGGTGACTCCGGTTCCTCATCCAGCCTCCCCCACCGGCGGCCCACAGTCATCAGGCAGGCCGAAACAGTGGTGCGCCGACGGACCTGAGGTTCAGACCTCAGGAGGATTGGCGAAGCTGCGTGCGTACTCGTCCTCGCCAGACTACTCCACCGCAGAAAATTGCGCCTGCCTGAGGCACTAACTCAAGCTTTACGCCGGCAGTAAATTTTTGCTGGAGTAAATTGCTCATGACCGTTACAGAATTATGTAGCGATAGTTTAATTGCCAAACATTATAGTCAAATTTACGCTAGTAAAGTTGAACGTTTTATTTGAAGCCCTTCTGTAGTCGACGACCATTGCCGCACGCGACGAGCACGTCGGCACGTCAGAGAAAGGCGAGACACGCCTACAAAGAGCTGCGCTACGGCGCTGGGTGAATGCGATCCAAGTTCGCCCGGTTCACATGCGGGATAGAGACAACAACTTTTTCAGCCTTCCAATTTTTCCTGCGAGTCTATCGGGTGGCGTCCAGACGTGACGTGTGGGTCGAGAAAGACGGGAGAAGTACATGCGGCGCTGATCTAGAGGAATTGAGGGCGTGTGTATACTGGTAGCATTTCGCATCTGGCACGAGTGATAGTACTGTACCAAGCAACAGTAGGATGAGTGTGGAGCGGGGGGGTTTCGTGGATTGTCGCTGCGATTGGGGAGACCAGACATGGTGCGTTTCAGGAAGGGGAGAGAGAGGAGGGGTGCGTGGGGGCCATGGTTTGCTGGCGCTGAGTAAGACCAAAGAAGGAGGGAGGCGATGCGGGCATCGGGAATGGTTTGTTGAGGCTTCTGTGGATGTGCCGCGGAGCGATGTTGACCGAGCTTCTACAAGTGGTACATTTGTTATTGCGTAGAACGTCACAGCGAGAAGGGCAATGCTATCGGGAATGGGATTGTGTGTGCAGCTTGAGGACAGTTGGGCAAATGTTTATGGCAGCTCACGTGTACGCAGGTGCATGTGTGTATGATTTTTGCAACTGCCAGGCATTTTGCTTTCTGAAGAATCGTGCATCCTGATTACATCAGCTCTCTTGAGCGGGGAGGCATGAAAACACTTTATCACGATCGACATTGTGGGACGCTCTTTGTCTCGATTGACTCAGTCAGTGTCTTTTCAAGATTTTGACGAGCGGTCCGTATTCTCAGAGTTGTCCCAGCGGTTCCGATTGCAGTGCTAAGGCTGCGATTAAGTAGAAGGAGCATTACGGGTCGTGAGGTCTGTGATCATGCTGGTCTGCAGTGGAGTACCTCATCTTACGCATTGGCTGCTTAAATCGGTTGATGTAGAATCGATGCGTCTCCCATCCACTGCGGATGACGGATGGTTGCGACCTCGTGCCTCTCAACTCATCATCGCAACGAACGACGTGAAGCAAGCCGCGGATTGAGCCGACATACTGCACATCAATGTAAGCGAGATCTGTCATTTCCGTAGACGTTTCAGCTTCGCACGCAGGTGCTCCTGGAGAAACAGTTTCATCTTCTCCCCTCACAGCCCAACGAAGTTTCACGCAGTTCAAGGCGCGGTCAACGGCATCGATTTCGTCCCCGTGAACACGATCGTAGTACCGATTGAAACAAATCTCGATGTCATCTCTCTTCACAGATGCCTCAGCCAGGAGGTGACCCCGTGGCGGGATTTTGATAGCGATAAAAGCCAGTACTTTCGCAATGTAGACCTTTCGAGGCACAATTCCGCCTGTGCCTCCCGGCGGATCGTCGCCACTCTCCTCAATCATGACATTATCCTGTCTCGCTACTTTGCTGCTGTAGTAGCTGTGTGACGAGACGGCACGCTGCATCTCTCTGTCTCCATTGTCCATAGTTAAAATCTCAAATTCGCCAGCACCGCTCTCAGGCGCCTCACAGCCCTTTAACGTTGGGCACGGGAGGCCAGCAACAGATGCAGTAGCGGATCTTTGCACAACAGAGTGAGCCAGTGGGCTGTGCTGCTCTTGGATTGAATCAACATACCACTGCAAACGTCCGGGACCTCCGACATCTTCGCGAAGTTCTTGCTCCGCAATGTTGGGTCCTAGCTGGCCTGAGTGCTGGAGAAGGCTGCCGCATGAACCTGCATGTGCATGAATCTGTGCCCACATCATTATGTCGCCCCCACCAGACAAGCCTGCAGCGTCCTCACGCACCATCTCCTGTTTGATCTTTGTGAGTGATTCCGTCCTTCTGCGCTTACCCATTAGCTTGGCGATGACTTCCTCCCTGAGCGGAAGCATCCGGGTGCTCATCGACCTCGCACTGGTCTCTTGAGCTCCTTGATCAAGCACCAAGCGCCGCATTGCCTCTTCCTGCCTGGTGTCTTTGCGTTTCGAAGTCTTGTCATATGCTGTCTTAAACAGTTTGTGGCTTGCCTCGTACGAGTCCGCGCTGTAGTTTGATAAGCTACCACACATCTTGATATCTGAGACAAGGTGTCGAAGAGCATGGAATTTCGGAAATGCCATACCACTTGCCTGGTACTTGCCAAACACCTCGATTGCTTTGTCCTGGAAATTTGAGATCTGGTCGGCGAGCGCGTCGAGCTCAACTGCAGTGAAGCCAGGCTCCGAGAAGCGGGAGGTAGCTGTAGCCACCAGTTCTTGATAAAGGACGCAAACAGTCGTCAAAGGAGACTTATTAATAGTGCCACAGAGCCTGTCCAACAGAGCAAAGACGAATGGCATGACTTGATCAATGCCGGCGAGGTCTTTGGCCTCAAGCATGGCAACTATCCCTGTTGATGTGAAGAACCCAGAGAGCTCATCGTTTGTCCCGGACTTCGTGAAATCAAACTTAAGCCCCACGCAGGGCGATTCTGCCTGAATACGCTTTAGAAACACGTTACATCTTTTCAATACGTCGACTCTAGCCGACTTGAGCTTTCTTGGACCTCCTTTGGAATTCAGCAGCTCTGTCGTGCTTAGCAATGGATCTTTCAACATTTCGCTCGCACAGACCTAAAGAGTCCGCGATATACCCAGGAAAAAAATTATGCAATGTTTCAAAACGCAGCAGTCTCGGCAGTGCCAGTTCTTCGGTTAGATCCATGAACGGCCACTTCAAAAGGGCAGGGCGAACCGTCGTCACGCCTACCAGTCTCATGTTTTCTTGTAGAGACTTCTTTCTCGCCGTATCACAAGCCTGCTCAGCGACTTCGAACTTATTCAATCGCTGCACAGTGTCCAAGATATTACGTGGAATGCAAGGCTCTTGCGAGGCGAGATCGAGCTTTGCAGTGTACCCCTGAGGGCAGTGCCCGTGCATCGTGCCCTCCACGTCCGATGCTTCGGGCATATCCGCAACATATGAGGCTAGAACAGGGTGGCATTTTCGGACATTTCCCTCTCCATCTGCTACGACTATTCCAGTGCACGATACATCCCAAAGCGGAAGCAAGGCCTCCTTGATTGATGCCTGAAATACACGGCTCTTCGATAATCACCGCTCTTGGACTGAAACTCTTTCTGGCATTACAAAAGTCTGTTCCTCTTCCTCGCGGCACCAATATTCCTCGTCATCGCCGGTAGAGTTGGCAACATTAGTTGCAGCCCGCACGAATTCAACTGGAAAGTACGCAACGATAGTGTCGCCGTTGGAAATGAGCTCCTGTCGGATCGTCTGAGTCATGTTCAGAGAGCAGATATGGAAAGGCAGGAAGGAGTGAGATCCGACTTTCAAAGTCTGGCACGATTTTTCTGAGTAAGCTTGAATCGCTCCGACGAAGCTGTAATTATCAATCCAGAATCCACCGCCATCGCCACTGATGATGAAGTCCTTTATCAGAGGAACCACTTTTCTATAAGAGCGCAGCCCATCGTGTGATTGTAAACTCTTACATTGGCGCGGTTCGTTTCTATGAATGGATCGAAGAAGAGCTGGTGTGACTGAGCTTTTGCAAATTGGCGCTTGAGAGAATCGACTGGCGAGCGGAACCAGCCAACTCCATACACGTTGCAGTTCTTGGGGTCGTAGATGGTCTGTTGCTTGAAGTTCAGATCCGCGAGTCAGCATTTAGCGTCCTCCTCTGCTTTCTGGCGCATTTCCTGAATAGATTCGAAGCCGATCCTGAGTAAGCTTGCATCAAATGACTGATGTTGGAGGAGATTGATGATTGTGTTCGCCTGTCGATCACCACCTTTGTCGCCGATCTCCAGCACCACATTTCGCAGCGCGTGAAACACCTCTTCCTTCGTCGCATCCTCAGCTCGCGACTCCTCTACACCTGACGTATCAGCTGCGGTTGCCTCTTCCGGTTGTTCATCCTGCCCTGTTGCATCCAGTGCGTCATGGGGCGAAAACGTTTTGCTAAGGCCGGCGGCTGGCAGGATAATATTCGAATCTTGCGCTGCCAGTCGGATCCTATCCTCATACCGCTCTTGCAAGGCACGACCGGTGAGTTGGAAGCTCCCACGCAAACGACGAGACTTCACGGGTGGCGGTGAGTCAGAAGCGTCAGCCTCTTGTGCCTCAAATTCATCTACTGCTGCCTGCTTGCATTTTTTCTTGTGGGCTCCTAGGTAGGCCTGCCTTGGGAAACTTTCTCTGCAGTACGGGCAACAAACAGAAACGTGGTGCATGGCGCAGGCACAAGTTTCGTGAAGAAGCTGGCCCTGCTGTTGATGCTCTTCCACATGGGCTTGCCGGTGAGTGGCACAAAAACTGAGCAAGAGCATCATGATCTGCTTGAGGTCCAAAACGTGGGAGGGGTGTCTTTTGATTGGCCCAGTAATCTGCCGAAAATGATTTCATTCAAGGGTATTATTGAAATCGCCCGGCGGCTGGTCGCCATCCCACGCGAGCTTTGCGTTGCACGGCCATCCCACGCGAGCTTTGCGTTGCACGGCCATCCCACGCGAGCTTTGCGTTGCACGGCCGACAGCGCTAGTGCCAGCGCGATCGGTTTACGCTTTTGGCTTGTGGGGATGACGCATGGGCCCCTGAAGCGCCTTCGCCAAGCATACAGAGACGAACAGGTACTCGGACGTCAGTGTTCGAACGATACGAACAAACCGTCCGTGAGGCACTACCAAGCCCAATAAGGCTGCATTGGATGCAGTCTCTTTCGCGCCTCTACGCTACACGCTCAGCTGTGTAATAGACGGCCGTGTACGTGGCGTAGAGGCGCACAACAAAACATATCAAGTTAGTGTGTATCAGGCTGTGCAATCCTGCGACGCTCCGTCGACTGGCCACTGCAAGTGGAATCAGCTATCCAGCGCCCCCGGACGTTGAGGCATTTGATTATGCTATGGACTTGGAGTTAGGATATCTACACATGGTTCGAGCTGCTACAATCTAGATGACTTGAAGCAGACTCTCCCGTACTCTCGCAGCATTCATTTCAAAATTGCTTTAGCGATCAAGTGCTTTCATTATGCTGAATACATATGTTTTCTTGCTAACGATCAATGCTAAAGTTTGAGACTCTCGAAGTTTGGTGTTTCGTTCTCAGAATGCATAGCCAGTTGTTACAACTCACGGTACGTACAAATCGATCTTTCCACTACGAGGGAGTCTTTGTTCAACTTACGGCGTCGGCCCAGGTCCTTGCTGACAGACTGCCAGTGTGTGAACACAATCTCATTTAGTCATGCACTGCTTGCAACCGTCACGGTGAGGAAGACACGATTGTGTGTCTGCTGGACTGCGACTGGATGAAAGTTAGGTGAAGTCTCCATCTGGCGGACTCCTTGCACGTCTCACAACTGTACTCTATTCTTTACTGACTCTTTTAGTACGCCTATCGACAACCACAAGGAAGTTTTATGTTCGTCGAAATTTTTGCAATTTGACGTTTGCTTTGCATTTCGCGTAGCCCCCTGCTGCTACAACTGTGGAGTGTCTTCGTGGCCGACGCAGGGAGTCACGGAAGGCACGAACAAAGTTTCTCCGACTCAATAGTTCAATTCAACTTGACTTGACGCAACAAAGACTTTGCTGGTGCGCCACTAGCATGTCAGCATTAGAACGATCTTGGGATGCCCCGTGCACCATTATAGTGCATGATGCCGCCCACAGCTGTCCGGCCCCGCTCCGGCCGGCCACTCTTAGCGCTTTGCGAGAGACCGCGAACGGCGCTCCATAGCCAGAAGCACACGACACCGCCTGCCAAAAAAGTGTATTAGCGGAGCGGGCCGCGGGCTCCACTCGCGACCGCCACCATCCCCAGCAGCTGCAAGAGCGAAAAGATTTGCCTCGACGTTCGGGTCTTGTATTGTAATGTTGTAAACTATGCAAGTCTCCTCCTTTAGTTTATGCTCGTAGCATAAACTAAAGGAGGAAACCTGTACGGCTAGAGCGAAAGAAAACCGCCCAGTAGACCCATGCAAGCCTATGCAAAGGTCAATGCAAGCCCATGCAAATAGCCAAATCAAGTACATGCAGAAAGCCCATGCAAGGCCATGTATATGGCCAATGCAAGCCTATGCAGATGGCCAACGCAAACCCGTGCAAAAATCCCTTCCAAGCCCATGCACATTCCCAATGCGATCCCATGCAAGCCCATACAGGTGTCCAATGCAAGCCCATGGAAAATCCCATGCAAGCCCATGCATATTCCGAATGCAATCCCATGCACATGGCCAATGCAAACCCATGCAAGCCCATGCAAATTACCAATGCAAGCCCATGAACCAGGCCATGCACGTCCACGCAATCATGGCGCTTTTCTCCGCATAGGAAACACTTGGGAAATTTCTGCTCGTGCAAGTATGGGTAAATCGCCATGCATGCATTGGTTTTGCATGGGCTTCGTATGGGAAAGTTTAGACTATCAGAAATACAGACGTATATGGACTGGTCGGGGGTATAAGAGCGAGACGGTTCACGTGACGGCGTAAACGTGACCGCCTTTACGCGTTTTTGAGCTACCTGAACTAACCGTGCTGGTCGCGCCGCTATCTGTAGCCAACGTGGCTCCGGACCTCCGTTCGTGTGGCTGGCCTGGCCCTACTCACTCTGGAGCGGCAGCATCCGTGAAGTACTTGGGTACCTCGCAGGGTTAATTTTCAACGTTCGGACGTTGTAAAATCTGGGGGGCGGCGAGAGTCGGCTCTCGCTCGCTTTCCTGTAGGGGCAGGGGATTCGGATCCCCTGCCCAGTCCTGGAGGTACATTATCGCGTTCTGTACCCCTGTTGGCAATCTGGACCGACCGCGTTCTCCTCTTCTATCTTGACGCGGGTATCGCGTGTCGGCTTGTCTGAAATCGCGTTGGTCGCGCCTGTATCCTCCTCCGCGAGGGGCGAAACGGACGCCTCCTCCGGGGCGATTCGTGTGGCCCGAACGCGGACCACGGTCACCAGCGACCGACTGTTGGAGGAGGTTCCTCATCCCTGGACGCGTCTGTAGTTGGTACCGGTAGTTTCGATACGCGGTAAACATCCGCTGCTCCGGCGCGAGGAAGGGGCACGTGTACATGGCATGGCCGTGCGTTCTGCACAGCCAGCAGACGTACGCGCTCCCGTCGGCTGAGGCGAAGGTCGCCACCTGACGAGCTTCTTCCTCGGTGAGCTGGGGAACACAGGAGGGTATGCGTCCCCCTCCTTGACGCGAAATGTCCAATTCCGCGATGCGGTGGTCCGGATCACCTATCCCCGCTGGGGTATGCCCGAACGCAGTGGCAAAGCTGCCCGTGGTCTCCGTCGACGCCGGCGTTGAAGGCCGTCCTCCTGTAGCCTCCCCGCCTCTCATGACAAGAACGGGGTCAGCTTCCCAATCCTCCTCGTTAACGTGGAGGGCTGACGCGATGGAGCTCGTCGCGTTCGATCTGGCGGATCTCCTTCCCCTCGCTGCCGGTTTCGGGTCCGGCAGCGGTAGTCCGCGTCGGGCGCAAAACGTGGTTCCTTCTGCGGTCGCGATGCGTCTGATAATTGACAGGTCCGTCTTCTGGTTCGCGGGCAACCTCTGGACGGTCTCTGCCACCACTGCTCGCGTCGCGGGAGCCAATCCGCGTACAAAATAATGAGCCAAGGCTTGCTCCGTAAATACCGCGGTGCACTTGAACGCTTTCGATTCGAGCCTATCCGCAAACGCGTTTTCCGTCTCGTGCGGCTTCTGATGAGCCGACGCGACGGCATCGTGCGCTACCCCCAGTACGTCATCAGTGAGGTGGCGCTTGATGAATTGATTAATAAGCCCAGGCCAGCTCACATCGTCATGGAGCTGGCCTGCGCGGATTCCGCGCATAGTGTAGCTTGTATATAATCTTTCCGCGTCGCGTTCGAGAAAATGCGCGAGGATGCGAATCGCGACCCCTTCCGTCAGATGTTGCGAATTGAACGTGATGCGCACATCTTTCAGGAAGGGGAGTAATTCAATCGCGTTCGTTCCGTCGAAATTGCGCATCGTGGGACGAATCCCACGACAACGCTGCACATATTTCGCGATTTGCCCCGCGACCCCTGACGTGACGAGGGTCGAGACGTTGTCCAGGCGATACATCCTGTAATTAGCTACGGAGCTAAATTCTTGTATCATCGTGTGGACTGCCTCGACCCTGGGGCCGCGGGGCCCAATGTGCCAAATGGGGTCACCGGTAGCGTACGGACGTCTACCGGGCCCCGACGCGTAGTGAGATCCTGGGGCTGATAGCCGCCCCACCGGGGATCAAAAGCAAGAATCGGTTCTCTCGATCCCCGGGGGGTATCCCCGCGTCTAGTCTCGTCCGCGCAAGGTACGCTAACCGTCTGCCGCATGTCTCCGGCGACATGCGGCAGGGCTTGGGTTTCGGACACGAAAGTTGCGTCCATCCTTGTTCGATCTCCGCGTGCGGGCCGACTGGTGTCACCACCAGCCGGCTCCAAATCTTGAGCGCCGGACGCGTTCGGAGGTACAGTACCACCGGGCCCTAACGGTGGGGCTCCGAGTGACGTCGCCGCCGGGGTACGTTCCATCTGACGAACACGTCGGCGTGTAGAATATAACTGCGCGGTCACATGGGCAAACGCGCGCATCTGTTCCGCAGAAGGAAAAGGTCTCGCGTCAGTACGTCCCGCAGAAGCCGTACTCTCGGGGCGGCCTTCCCCGAACTCGTCGGGGGAGTCGAGACGCGATTCCTCGACGAGCACCAGTCAACTCTGCAGTTGATCGACTAGTGCTCGGAGGTTATCCAGAGACTGGGAGACGCGTTCAAACCTTCCTTCGCGAAGGGATCGTAGTTCTTCCATGAAACGCGAATATACCGCATCTGTTACGTCGATTCGAAGCGCGGTCCGGACCTCCTCAATATACGTCCCGATCTGGTCATATATCGCGCGTGCGCGGCCTTCTGATAATTCAGGCGACGGTTCCCGGTCACTGAGACCTGCGCCACCGCCGCCGAATGGGACGCGGAGCGCGGCTGGCTCGGAGGTGCGGAACGCTGTTGACTCCATATTCGCTGGCTCGGATTGAATTGAGGCGGCCGATCCTTCTTCCATTTCAACGCGTGCGGACGCGGACTCGAACGATAGTCTTCTCGCGATAATCGTGTGGCCTTCTAGGTCGGGAGACCAATGTAGCATAACCCCCCGGTCGCGTTGGAGGTTTAGCTGTGGTTCTTCGAAGACCTGTGTACGCAAGAGAGGACAAAAACACACACACCAGAAAAGAACGCGGGCGGTGGTAGCGTGGTAGAGCGGTGGGGAGCGAACGCGAACACAGTACGCGGTAGAGCGGTTCGACTCGCTCGACGCCCCGGGGCGGCGCTAGGTAGCGTTCTAGCACCGACGGGCGGAGGCGGATCCAGCTCGCGCGCGTACGTTCGCGACCGCTACCCGCGTTAGTTTCTAGTTAACGCGCTCGCGTTAAGAGAACCCGTTTAGAATAAGCGGACGGGGTTAGACCTGCGGTGGAGGATCTGGTACCAAGCCTGTGCTTGTCCTTGTCCTCCCTCCGCCGCCGGTCACCCTGTCACTTAATATACAAGTAAACAATCTATCATAACATATACTACAGTATCTAGGTTGCGCCTTACACGGTAAGCTCGCGCGCCTTACTCCGGATCGTCACGCTGTACACGTGCACAGCGAGCAGCAAGCGCGTACTTACAGGCGCGGGTGTGTGCGCTGTAATGCATTTTGCGGGAGTACAGTAGTCACCCCGCGCGTTCAAATACCGTCCTCGCGATTATGCTACAAGTAGCACATAGCCCAGTAAGCTTCTCTCTATAGAGAGAAGCTTACTGGGGTATGCCGATGACGCCTTCTTCTTCAAACGAATTATAATTCGTTTGAAGGAGAAGGCGGCATCGGTTTCCTTGGCCTTCATCCCAAGTTCCTTCTCTATATGATGCTTTAACGTTCTACCCCAGTAGTCATCACTATCGGCTAGTCCATACAACTGCTTGAGTTTTTTCAAGAATTGATTAGAATCCAAGTCGAACTCAGACGATGGTGTAACATAGATATCACGGGAGAGCTCTTCCGTACTGTGCAAATATGCCTGTGGGACATCTGTTGAGAAGAGTCTAAAGTCAAAAAGAGCAGCAAGACCGACAAGTAGTTTGACGCTGAACTGTCGTGCCGTTGAGGTGTCGTGAACGAATGACCGTTTCATCTTTTCCTTGTGGCCTTGTACAACGTATCGGGCTTTCCATACTTACTTGTTTGTTCCAAAGTCATTAATGGCAAGGACGAATCGTCCATTTAAGATGTTTGCGTTGTCTGGAACTTCATCGCAAAGCACTACCTTCCAAGTACGTCTTTCGATCAGTCCTTCTATTTCCTTTCGTTTAGCATTATCAAATTGTTGCGCACGAGGATCATTGGGATGTATAACTTCAGTAAGAAGGACGTTATTGGGTAGATTTGAGGCTTTGCCACTACGGAATGGAGCAGTTTGCTGGTGGACAATAGACTCGGGCGAAGCGTAGTATGGCTTGATTTGATAAGCGCTGAACATTTGTCGATAAGTTCCTTCGCTGTTCTGAACAGTTATCATTCGTCCGTGAACATTGCAAACAAGGAATGGACCATTCCATTGCTTCTCTTGCTCAGAGAATACTAGAATCTCGTCTCCAAGATTATACAAACGATCGGAGGCTGGAGGGATGTTCCGATTCAGAGCAGCTAGTACACGTCGTTCTGCGATGATTGCGTTCATTTCCATCTGCGCTGTTGAAAGAATTTGCATTCTTTCAGGCTGCGAAAGTATTTCCGTACTTATGATTGGGAAGCGCGGAACAATTCCGAAGACTAATAGAGAAGGGACTAGACCGTTCTCTCCGATTGTGTCGTTCATTGCCTTGACTGCAAGTTTCAGAAGAATGAACGGAGAGACCTCCGGGAAGTCCGCTCGTACTTTTATATAAATCCTTCGCAGCGGTCCGTGAAGACGTTCTCCAATACCTAACGACGAGTGGGCTTTTACAACAGATATGCGAAGTTGAATTCCAGCTTGTGCAGTTATCTCGCGCCATCGATCAGATGTGAATGCGGATCCTTGGTCAACGAGAAGTCTATTTGGAACGCGAGTATACAAGTTACACCAGGCTTCGACGAAGGCTATCCAAATACCTTCAACGCTTTGGCCATAAGTGGCGCCATGAGTGTCTAGAAAGATGGCTAACGAGAACCTAGTGGCTGTGTAGATGACGTGAAGTACTGCTTTTCCATCTAGAAGCATCAGGTCAATGGACAATTCGTCACCGAACTTTAAATACTGTTCATTGGGTAGCGATACTTTAAAACGCACAGGAGTGGGGCCAAGGCGTTGACAGGTGTCACAAGAAGCTTGCAGAGACTCGAGAAACTGCTTTGTGGCCTCATCAGCTTCAAAAGGGCGGGCCAAGCGAAGCAGATTCATGAGTTCCTCTGATGTGGGATGGGAAAACCCGCGATGAAGCTTGATCAGTTCAGCTTTGGTGAAGTGCGTTTTGGAGGAGTGATCCCACTCCAGAAAGATGTTAACCAGCTTGCGCCGAAGGGGTATGTCAGGACCAAGCTTAGGCAATCGGAGCATGTTGTTGACGCTATCAATGAACATATGGTACTTGTCCAAGAGGTCAAGTCCAATAAGAAAGGGGACATTTGCCTTGACAATGTCAACCTGTTCGCGAATTAAGTAACCATTAGCAATGGGAATGGATATGTTCATGGTTCCAAGTGAAGCTTGAGAGTCATTAGCGAACCTGAAGTGTATCGGGCTCGGCTTGGGCTTGAATTTGGTGCCAGTGAATCGACAGTAGGCTTTGGCTTGAGCGAGGCCAACGACAGTTCGCTGGGCACCAGTGTCAAGACAAGATCCATCCAACTTGGGTCCGTAGTTGGTCGTCCTAGCTCGTGCAAGACTATGATCCCGGATGGTGTGATAGATTTTGAATTTACACCGCTTCTTTCCGCAGACAGTCTCAAAGGAATTTGTTTTACTTTGTGGGTGTTGACTGATGCTACTTAAAAATCCTTTGGATCCAGTCTATCTACAGTGTCCGACAGTACTTCTTTCCCTTTGATTGGCGTGTGAGCGACTTGATGATGAGTAACAGCCTGATCGGCGAAGTCATCATCATCGTTGAGGGTGACATTGGTGAGAATGACTTCACCGGGGTCATGTTGTGCCTGGTCGTCTGTGAAGGCAGTGAAGTCGATCTCATACGCACCTAAGGCATGTTCTGCTTGCTCGCAGAGCTCGTATAGGATTCGCTTGGCTGGTCTGGTCTGTAACATATGGCTAACATTCATTCTGAGAGCCATAGGCTTAGGACAGTCCCTAATGAGGCGATATTTACTTCCACAATTGTGGCAAGCACGTATATTACCGAAGCGATCCGTAACATTCTGGGTCGGGGCGGGGTTTTGGGAGAAACGTTGAAGAGGATATGGTGTCCTTGGATTTGAAGAAGCGGAACCAGGGCGGCGAGGGATGCC
Organism: Chondrus crispus; assembly: GCF_000350225.1. Lineage (NCBI taxonomy): Eukaryota > Rhodophyta > Florideophyceae > Gigartinales > Gigartinaceae > Chondrus > Chondrus crispus. The sequence continues at coordinate 214,039 of NW_005178903.1, forward strand.
ATACGTGTTCTGACGTTGATAGTGAGTACCAGCGATGGAAGGCAAGGGCTGGGTACGGGAAATGTCAAGCTGATCACGGCGGCGTCCTTCTTTCTGCTTCTGCTCTTGCAGCCAAGCGGCATCAAGGGCAGTATGGAGCTGTTGAAATGTCCAGGGGGGTATGGCAGCCAAACTTTGTGTTAATACGCTCTTAGTACACTCGACTCCAATCACAGCATCTTGCAGATACTCCGTTTTGTCTTGTTCCGATTAGTGCGTGGGAGGACCTTGTGGGGTTTACTTTGTGATTGTTTCACGAAGTTCTTCCAATACTTCTGACACAGGGATTCTTTTCGTCTCCAAAATTCGGGAAAGTCGGAAATTTTGGAGGAGTTTACGAACTCTATATTATCGTGTCACGCTATTGAATTCGTTAACCATGAGTAAAGTAGAAGAAGTGAAGTCTTGGCCATGTTGGATGACGTGGGAGCGATAAGATCTTTTCGCTTCACCATCAAAAACGTTATGGAAGAATCGGAGCATTTGCTCGTCACTTAAGTGGAAATCTTCAGCACAATAGCGATAGTTGTTTATTGTGTCATGAATATCTTCTCTGATTTTTCCAGTGTACCGGTCCTCCTTTTTGAATCTTGACGAAATATTGTGAGCAATCTTGAAGTTCGGGGCTTCAACTGTCGGCAGAGACGATTGATGGCTTCCTTGTGTCGACCCGGAGACGGAACTGGTGAGACCTTGATTGGCGAGGATACGGTCAGTGTCATCGACATATAGCATGTTTACCAGACCGTGAGAAATACAGTTGGTGGTAGGGTGCGGGGTGTATGACAATCCTTTGACGACAAGGTAATCACAGATAAGTGTACATAAAACAGTAGAGCCTCGTAACATTTCCCTTGCGTATAGAACTTCTGGGGGAAGGTCAGCACGAAGGTTACTACAGCAAACATTGGGGTCAGGTTGGGGGTCCGCCATTACATGCAGGGCTATTGTAGCCTTAACATCGCATTGGATCATGGATTGGGGTTCATAACTTGTTAAAGCATCTCGGATTCCATTTAGAGTGGCCATATTAAAATTTATTGCAAAATAATAGATAAAATGGATCCGGGCTAAACGCGAATGTTAACGTCAAAAAATGTTCCTGTGGTAGCGTGGCGAGTGTACTACGTGCAAAAGTGTGGTGTTTTGTACCCTTACTAGTATTGCAGACGCGCGTGTCCGTGTGCAATAGTAGTACGCGTGTATGTGTAGTCGATATGAACACGTGGGCGGGTGTGCGTGTAGTAACACGTGGTTGCGTGTGCGCGCAGTTACACGTGGGTGTGTGCACAATGACAACACGTGTGTGCGTGGCGGGTAGGCACACGTGGGTCCGTGATGCGCCGAAAAAATTCTTCAGTGACAAGTGTCCCTTGCAAATATTGTAAAAACTTTAGAAAATTTTAACAATTACAATTTTGCCAAACAATTTCCAATTACTTCTGGATAGTGCGCAGCTTGCGGAGGGCCCGGTGATAGATAGTGCCGGCGTAATGCTGGTCTGCGTCGTGTGCGTTAGCAAAGCGCTTGACAGAAACCTTGCAGTGTAATTTTTCGCGTGGGTATGATGCTGCAGAAACTACCCGCTCATGTGGTTGACCAGCTTCGTGGACTCGGCGCTGACGATAACTCGTAAAGGTGCGAGAGCAAGGGCGGTAGAGGTATTGCGTAGGACGGCGGCGTGGGGGATTTGCTCTACGTCGTGCGCGCTGAGTAGCTACGCGGTAGATGGTAAGTGCGCGGCCCTCGTCGAGGTCGAAAGACGGCGCAGCGGCCGTAGAAGTTTCCTCGTCCGAAGCTTCTACTGCCTCTATATCGACGAGGCGGGGGGCGTAAAGAGCGTACAATGCGAGTAGCAACGGTTGAGCTGGACCGGCGATACGGGCGGAGTGGTTTCGCCGCGGGGGGCGTTCGCGAGATGTACACAATTGGCGGTGGGGAAGCGGATTCAGACGGACGGACACGGAGCGGCGAGCTTGAGCGCATAGATGGAGTACCGCGATACGGCGGGAGCGATGGGGTGGAGGTAGCGAGGGCGGCGGGGGCGGCGATGCGGCGTTCCCGAATTACGTCGGGGTGATTGGTAGGGTGCTTTACCCGTGCCATTAACAACTGCGCTAATGCGCAAGGCGTACAGTATTTCGTACAATACGCCCAAATGTATAACGTCCGCTGTAAAATTAGACAGTAATTATTACAGTGAACGTTAGGGACAAAGTTGCTTCTTTTAAAAAATTTCTTGATTTCCAATTCGGCTGGTTGAATAGGGCGGCCTTATTACGGATACGCAAACGAGTTGATTCGACGGTTGGTTAAGGCGAGCCTTATTCTAGGGACGGGGCAGGACCAAACGGGGCGGTCCCGTAAACTTATAAGTGTCGGGAGACCGACCGAAAGTGGCGGTCCGGAGGGGATTTTAGTGAAGGGTAAAAGGGTGGTAAATAGGGTACCTTAAAGGGAGGGAAAAAGCGGCAGGCTATTGCCTCAGAACCGCTACAGAGGGTGAGCACGGTCAAGGGACGGGGTTGTCGGGTTGATGGATCAGGTGATCGAATGTGCTGAGGTCGAGGACGAGAAGCGTCTTCGACCTGGCTTTATAGTCCTATTGACTCTACAATAAAAGTAGGCGCACTACCATAAAAGGGAGGTTGCGCCACCCACGAAATGTGTCTAAACGGTTACACCCTAAAACAGGTAGAATTGTAGGTGGCACGTCCTTAAGGGACTCTACCGTTGATAGCGAAATGTAGCCTACATAATCCCCGAATTGATATTGATAACATAGAAGTGTGATATCTACTGTAGTCTAGTCAATAAGTCTAACATCTCTAGCCGTACTGGATCAGAGAAACCCTGGAAATACACAGAGTTTTTAAAAAGGTCTATTTGGTAATTTGACCTGCACCAGAAAGACCAAGTAACGCGGACGCGGCAACGTTGATGCAGAATGATGAGGAGATGACGCACGTTGGAGAGGGGCCTTCGTGTGCCTTTGGAACCGCAGTTGATCGTGCCCGCTTCTTGGTCGAGCTGACAGCCTTTCGGGCCTTGCCACTTTTCATGCTTCCCAACCTTTTTTGTGCCCTCAGCTTTTTCGCTTCTGCTTTATGTTCTTTCTGCAATTCTCTCTGTTTTTGCTGGGCAGCCTTCTCCTCCGCCTTTTTGTCGTTGTAGCCGTTCCTCCTAAAAAAAGTCTGCTTCCTGCGCGCAATAAAATCGCCAAATGTCATATAAATTGGCGGCGTCCCCAGCTGAATCGTTTCTTTTCTGCCCGTGTGACTCTTTTCTCTTGGTCCTTGTGGCCTGGGAGCACTTGAATTCATAACAATCTTGTTAACGCTATCATGATTTTTAGGATCATCTCTGCCCCTTTTATTGCGAGTGAAGCGGACTTTTCGTTGTTGACAATTTCCTTCAGCTTTTCGAAGACGATGAGGCAACATTGCGGGGACCTGTAGACGTGGTGAACGCTCCAAGTCCCAGAGCGTTTCCCTGGAGTCCAGGGATGAAAGACTGTACGCATTGTCCGCCCTGTGTTTACCTCAGCGGCATGCTTTCGTACAATGGAAGCAATGAGAACTGAATCACCAAATTAGCCTTTTTACCAAATAATACTTTTCTGGAGTGGTACCGTTACAGAGTAAAGTCTCGATAAGCTGCGTACCTGAGAAAGGGGTGTCGCTCAATAGTGCCTACTTTAGTAGTGCTTCCCTCTACATAGTGCTATGGCTCACCCTCTGGCACAGGATATCATAAGCTCACACGTGTATCATCCGGCAAGGTTCAGTACAGGGGACCCTACGCATTAGTGCTGCTCCGTGTGAGACCCCAAAAACGGCACTATTGGGAGGGTAGCATTAGTAAGTGACGCCGACACATCCATTTACAGGCACTCGGAAATTAACATTTGCCTGATCGGCGTTGGTGTTCTATCATGTTTTGCAGTGAGAAACGCGCGCTTTACTCACCTTAGATGCGATAAAGCGTCTGAAACTTGGCACTCAGATGCCAGAAGTTCCAGATCTCCAACACAATTCCGCGATTTCCAGCGCAGAGGGTATAGCGCTTCTTCCTATCGTATCCCCAGCGCTCTCATCTTCATCACTTGATTGTGTTTCAGGTGGATTCCGCACCGCACGCACTGCGTCGAGGTAGCAGCTTGAAAAACAGGCCTGTTTCGTCGACATTGTAGATGTTCTCTGGGTCGAAATTGCGCAAACGTGATCGCAGAATGTTGATGTCTTTTGCGACTTCCTGCACTTGTACTTGCCCTCCCTCCCCGTGCAGGGCTTGTAACAACTTGTGGGTTGTCGCTATTGCGTAGGCGTGATTGGTAGTGTTAGTCGGTAGAGATAAAGAGGAGGAAAAATATGTAAGGCAAAGGGGGCGAAGAGAGGCAATGTCGCTCAGCACGAATGTCATCCGTGTGTGCGATGCCTTTACTCAGACCAGCTTTGTCTGTGGCTAAGTACTACACAGCCAAGAACTCGCGGCCCGCGAAGTTCATCGGTCCTGCCATTGCGGTCCATGTCCTGTCCGGAGGACCGTAAAGGGATAGAACCAATTGCTGTGTTCGGACGTTGTCTGAACCAGGGAAATAATCTGATTCAAGGCGCACTACCGCGTGGTATAGAGAATATTATTCCGTATAGTGAACGGTAGTAATTTACAGAGCACATCAAAGTGAGATCACTCGGTATGAGCGGGAGCTCACCTGCCAATTCAGGCAGCAGAGGCGTGTGCCTCACGGTTAGCCACGTTATAGAGCTATCCCTGTTATTACGGGTCTAATCCCACGTAGTGGGCGAGCTCAATCAACGAGGTGTTACAGTGCCCCATGAGTAAGAATGGCGGCTACCAAGCGAAGTCATGATTAAGAAGACTGAGATACTGCTTTTCCCTTAAGCTTCCGGGACCCGGTTGTCTTCAGTAATTCAGTCAGGAATTCCGGAAGATCTTCCTGAACTTGGCTGAGGGGTTCCCAGGTCATATCGACTTCATCGGGTAAACCTTCCCACTCTACTTCAATTTCGATGCGTTCGTCTCGTAGGCGAATGCCTCGGAGTGCTTTAGCATCTTAAAAAGTAGCTTCTGCGTGTTCAGCTGCTCGCTGCAATTTCGGATTCGCAGCTTTCCCGTCCATGTCTGCGCGGTACAGCTGAAGCCTCCTTGCGTGAACCGTCGATCGTTTGGAGTCCAACAGGTCTTCGACTTCGTAGACAAGGTCGGAGTGGACAGAAACAATTCGACGCGGTCCTGTCCAGATGAATTGCAATTTGTGACCCTTCGTAACAGCGCGGCGTACCAGAACGAAATCTCCCTCGTTGAAATTTACATGCCGTAAATTGGTCTTACGATTATGCTCATCGACCTTCCGCTCCCGAGATTTTTCGGCTCGCAGTTTAACATCTCGATGCATATCTTCCAATGCGGCTTGCATCAAGTCAATATTGACTAATTGTCTTGCGCGCACTTCGTCCAAGCTTGGCAAATTCTTGTTTCTCTCGAGCGGAAGAGCGGAAAGCAGTGGTCTAGTAGGGACGTGTCCAGTGTAGACTTCCAGCGGTGTGCGGTGAACTCCAGGTTGATTCTTGTTTCTCAATCCCAATCGTTTGAGCGGAGCTTGATTCAGGACGCTTTGCGCGCATTCTGTTACAGCTGGCCAATCTTGCGGTGACAGCTTCTATTCGCTGCAAAGCGCACAGCAAGCTCTGAGTACCTCTCGGCACACGCGTTCTACGGTTCCATTTGACCAAGGGGAGTAAGCAGTTGTGAAGTGGTGATGAACACGGAATTCAGAAGACAATTCTGTTAAGAGTTGGTTCTTGAAATGCGAACCTTGGTCGCTCACTAACCATTTCATTCCACCAAAAGAACCAATCCACGTCGTGAGAGCATTTGCTGCTTCCTTACAAGTGGCAGCCGCAGTAGGCCACAGCCACACGTAGGAAGAATGGTCGTCTCGAATAATGAGTAGGTAAGACTTGCCTTCTGTACTCTTTCCCATAAACAGGTAGTCCATGTGAATTACATCGTTGGGTCTTTCTCCGTGGAGTGCACGCGCCAGAGGCCGCGGAATGACGTTGCCAGAACGGGTGATAAGACAATGCAGGCAGCCTTTTACCAACTCCTCGACGTCCTTATCGAGAGATTCCCAAAAGAAGTTTTCTTTCAGAATGCTTCGAGTTGCTTCTATACGTCGGTGTCCGATTGAACCACAGTGGGAGACGACAATGAGCTTGAGTTGCAGCTCAAGGTCAGCACCGGGAATCCAGATACGACTGTTGTGCTTCCAAAGATTTTCTTCAGAGTCCAGAATAATATTCTGTTTAGAGATTCGCTCAGACATGAAGTTCTCTTGTGACGCCCTCACGATCTCTAGGTCTGGCCGGACGAATTCTTCAGCAGCAGGGATTATCTGACAGGACGATTCAATGAGACTGGAGAGGGTCTTCATCGATTTGCCTTGATTCCTATAACCCCTAGTCCAGCGAGTCGGTATGTCCGTAAAGATGTTCGATTTGCCTTCAATGTGTTCGATGAGGTACGGAAATCTTGACAAAAAGAGTGCCCAACGCTGAACCTTTGAGACAATGTGTCGTCCAAGGGCAGGTTCGAGTGCTAGAGGAGCGAACACGAAAAGTAGATTGCGATGGTCGATGTAGATATGAGTCGGTTGTGACCCCATCAAAATGTAGTCGAGCTTATCGAAAGTTTCGAATATAGCGAACCCTTCCTTCTTGAAGGTAATCCATCCGAATTGTGCACCCTTGAACTCAGATCCGAGGAATGCGAGAGATTCGTGTCGTTGTTCTTCCAGCGGTAGGTCTAGGTTCTCGAGCGTACATTGTGTCACGACGGCGGACCAGAGTTTTTGTGAAGCATTAGTGTAGATACATATTTCCATTCCTGGCTTCGGATAGGATAGCTTCACGGCGTTGCGCAGCGTGTCTTGTAAATCGCGAAATGCATTGATGTGGGTTGTGCCCCAAGACAGGGTGCTCAACGCAATTTTCTTGATCAAGCGCTTCGTGCGCGTGCTGGAAAGAAAAGCCTCTTCGAGGATGTTGTTAAGAGGTTCGACACGGCGAGAAAAATCTGGGATCGTGTGCGACATCCATCGGCAGCAGTAGATGAATTCGCTAAGCTCATCGGCTGTGACGGGACTGTCCATGTCTCGGAGTCCTTGGAGCCTTGCCGGGTCCAGAGTGTACCCATCAGCTGAAATGACACGGCCGCACCCTTTGACACTGCCGGCGAGGAAGACCGATTTAAGTGCAGAAAGGAAGAGTCCATGCTCGGAACAAGTAGCGAAAAATTTTGCTAGTTGGGCAAGGAGCTCGACCTCTCCCATTGCGAGAAGGTTAAAATCATCAAGCCAAGCCTTGTGATTTGCTCGCAATTCGCTGAAAAGGGGCTCAACGGTGCTTTGAAAGTAGGAGGTCGCGTTGGCGAGTCCAGGGAGTACCAGCTTCGAGGCTAGCACGCTCTTTAGAGTAATGATACCACAAGCAGAATAAGATTCTGGATGCAAAGGCAATTGGCAGCACGCAGATACAAAGTCTAAACTCGCAAAACAAGTGCTTCCCGCGAAGTCCATTACCTCAGAGTCCAGGTTAGGCATCGGCCACGATTCCTTCACTGTCGCAGCAATGACCGGTCTCAGGTCAATCGCCATTCTGTTGGCATGAGGACACAGAAATCTATCTCCAAGAGCTTCTCAGCATACTTCTCCATGAATGCAGGCTGTTCTGGAGAATAGCAACGTGCCTTGACGCGAACAGGGGATTTTCCTGGTTCGAGTCGTACCGGCATCGGTTCGACGTTGGCCGGTCGGGTTTTTCCCAGCCTTAGTCGAAAATCTGCTTGTACTGTTGAAAGATGTAGCATAAACACCCCCAACGGAGAGGGGTGTATGCACAGCTCGACGCAGACCCCGTCCGAACGGGAAGACGGGGGTGAGGCGGGACACCAGCTAACGGCACCGGGCAGCGGGCCCGGGTAGCGTGGTAGAGCGGGAACGGAGAGGACGCCGGTACGGGCGAGCGGTCCGACGCCTCGACGCCCCGACGCGGTACTGGGTAACGATCCAGTACCGACGGGCGGAGGCGGAGGCAACTCGTGGGCGTACCGCGCGCGTCCTCAACCCGCGCTCGGTGCCGCTCTAAGGTAGTTAGCGAGCGCTACCTTAGAATAAGCGGGAAGTCGGACCTTGACGGTCGGTGGGTAACAAGTCCGTGCTTGTCGCCCTTCCCCGCCGCCGGTCCGCTCCATATTTAATGTACATAATAACCTATCATAATAGTACAGTACCGATGTACTGTAGTGACGTACTGTAGCGGTCGGTCGACACTGTAATACTGTCAGCCATCGGGGCTGACAGTACACGTGTGCACGCGCACTTCGGTCCCGCGCGTACACGTGTACACGTGCGCCCCCTGTACTTGGGGATACACGTGGTGGTACTGTAGAGCATCGAGCCCTACAGTAACCGATCCGATTCTGAGTTGATCTAATCTAAAGTAAAGCCCCAGGGGGGGTTTATGCTACACGGCCCCCCCCTCAAGAGGGAACGTCCGCGTTCACATGTGCTTGTAGGGCTGTTCCTGCTTCCCTCCTCGACTCGATCCTCTTTTCCCCAATCGACCCTCGCCTGCGTCCGTCTTACGCTTCTTCGCGCGCCGTGGGCTCCGTTCCTTACTTCCCCCTTCCGTTCATGTTCTTTCCGTTGGCTGTCTTCCCTCTCCGTCCCGACACCAGCGAAGTTGCCTTCCTCACGTCTGCCTATTGTCGGTCGGTCGGGTCCTCGCGCACGCGCGACTTTCCTTTGTTCCCTTTCGAATTCTGATGCTCCGTTCCCCTCGTCCGTCCTTCCCCTTCGTGCTCCTCGCCGTCGGCGGCGAGGGCATTGCGCGCGGCCGTCGCGTTTCCGTCGTCGTCCCTTGCCTCGGTAGCGAGAGTACAGTACGCAGCCGTTGGGTTTATTCTTGGCTTCTCTCGCAATCGGTAGCGAGGGCACGGTGTGTCCGTGTATTGGTTGACCTCCCCTTTCTGCCGAGTCTCGGGCTCGCCGGAGGGGGTCAGCGCGACCATGGCGGTGGCGGTCGGTACCGCTCGTTCACGGAGCCATTGCCATGCCGCTCCTCGCCACTGGAGGTGAAAAGGCGTCAGCGCGGTTTTCTTGTGGTCGTCTCCCCATCGGGGATTTGTCCTATTAGCTTCCCTCACACCACGCTACGTCTTCCACTCTGCATCGCCCGTTGCGTAGCATGCGCGCGGCCTACGGGGGCGGCGACGTGGCGACGGGGCTCAGCGAGACGAGGCCCGGCGGAAGGTCGGCGAGACGGCGCGCGGCGGAGGGCGAGGGCGCGAAACGCAGCTCGTCCATCTGCATGAGGAAGGCCGGCTGCGAGGCAGGCGGAGCGGCGTGAGCGCGTGCGGAAGAGGAAAGGTGGGGTCACCGGACCGACGGTGAGGGCAGGCGGAGGACACGAGGGGGTTGAGCGGGACGTGACTGCCCCACGTGCGCGCGCGTTTCTGTCCAGCAACTACGGTAGAGCCCATTCTCTACAGTGTGACATGCACGCGCGCGTGCTGTCCAGCAATTCACGTGCGTAAAAGCGCCTTGACCTTGATAAAATCACCCAAAAAAATTCCAAAAAATAAATTTCCCGCGAAAATGTATTTTTGCCGAAAAAATCGCAGCGCAGTCCGTGACGTGTGGTGCGGCCCCACCACGTCAGCGCCAGCGCCAGCAGCCGCTCCGCGTGCGCTCGGGTAGTGCCATCGGGCTCTAAGAGGGACTCCGTGTCATCGAGCACGTCCTTGAGGGCGGCGCTGATCTCGTCCATGGTCACTAACGCGACCTCGTCGACGAGGTCTCGGCGGCTTCATCGACAATCGTGCTCTCTCTTCGGGTCTTGGTCGTTCCAATACCGAGCCTTAGGCGTCTCTGCGAGTGCAGTATCTTTCTTCTTCCCTTGAACGGTGAGGACACTCGTGTGGCGACGTTGTGTCACGGTCCAAACCGTTCGTGTGTACCCCGGTGTAGTGCAATGCGCCTGTCGGGCAGAGACCGCGGTCCGATGGTCCAGCAAAAACAACAACAGCAACAAAAAGAAGAACTGCCAATGGCACAGCGCTACGGAGTGTCCGACTCTCCCTTCTCTGTTTAAACGAGCTTGCCACTCGTAGTAGCTCAGATCCCTGATGGGGGGGGGGCACAGAAAAATAACCCGGCCCGGGATCGGTGTGGTAGAGACTTGCGAAGAGAATTGCTCGACGAGTGTGGGGTGGGGCGCGTACGTAGATACCTCGATTCCACTGGGTGGTAAGGCCAATGCTCGTTGAGCTTCTTCGACACCTTGTAACGCGACAAGGCCTTCGACGGGGGCGTCGCAACGCAGCCCGACGGGATGAAATGAAAGTAGCAGCGCTACGTCAACTGTGCCGCCCGATGGCTCGAAACACCTACACCGCTTCGGTCGCAACCGACACCGATGGTACCAACACTGGCTCGTAATACGACGGAGCCCTTCGAGGGAGACGTCGTTGCAACAGTCTCCGTCGGAAAATGGGTCACAGTAGCAGCGCTACGTCAACTGTGTCGCTCGACGGCAAAGAGACCTACACCGGTTCGGTCGCAACCGAGGTCGATGGCACCAACACAAGATAAGGGAAAAATATGTAGAATTAGAGATAGAAAAGGATAGGGAAATAAAAGAAAGAGAAAAGGGAACCCCGAGCGATAGAGGATGCCGTAGGCTTAGGTAATAGGGAGCGTCTTGGTAGAGACGGACTTCGACCAAGGCGACATTCAACTCCGGCAACTCGGGTTACCTTTACTGACTTGGTCGTCAGAGGGCTAAGGTATATATCGCCCCGCCGAAGCCAGTACAGTAGCTCGCGGCGCTATATCCTAGATCTAATCTAGTGTCAGCAAAATTAATGCCAACTAATTAACTAAATGAAATAAAATAATTAAAAATTAAAAATTAAAACTGTGCAATTATTCCCACGTGTGTCCCCCAAACCCGGACTACCTTTCATATCCAAGTGTTTTCCTTTCTTTTCACCCCCCTTTCCAGGTGCATATTGCACTACACCCGGGGAGGGGTCGAACCTGGAGTAGAGGTCGATCGGGCATCACGAAGGCCTCTTATTATGCCACGCTCTTTCCTCAGCTTGCTACAGTCGACGTTGTCAGACAATTGCCGCCTCCCTCTGACTCCGCAGATGTATCGGGGGTTCCTTTTTTTGCACCACCCCACGTTCGAGCGACAGGGCATGGGGCGCCGTTGCAGACTGCGAGGTTTTCGGAAGGTGGCTCGCGACGTGCCCCTGTTCCACTCTGACCGTTCGTGTAGTCATCGGCGCACGGCGCCGAGCCTTCTTATACCTCTCCCCGTATCGGGAAGTTGTTCCCGTCTCATTCGCACCGCCTTTCTGTCGATCGTGCGTCACACTGGACCACTTCCATATCGTGAAGGCCTTGTTGTGTCGTCGGGTTCCTTCCCGGCTGGAGGGGCTCGTTCTGGACCTTCGGGGGCCCATCTATTGTCCTTTTTCTCTCTCGTTCCGGACTTGGGCGTGTTCTCCGGTCAACTGTACGAGGTCGACGTCGGTCCCGTCGATAGTCCGGGGGCGGTGGGGTCTTCGCGCGCTCGTAGTTACGCGGCTCTGCGATGGCAGTCGATACCGCCTATCTCTGAACTGTAGACTGCCGCCCTCCACTGTCTCGCCGTGACCTAGCCGTTCGGTAGCTGGCGGCGATTGGGTCCCCTCCTTCGCATCGTATACGGTGGAGGACCTACGACCTGTTTTTGGGTGCCTGTCGCGTCGGCCGAGGGTGCCGCGGTCACGCAGGGGCCATAAGTCACTATGCCGCCTCAGCGGCTGTGGGCGGCGTGGGCGCTATCTTCGCTGTGGCACGGGATGAAGATCCCGTCCGGGCATGCGGTGCGTCTCAGGTCTGTTGGGGAGGGTTATGCGCGCCGTCCCGCCCCCTCCGCCTTCGCCACCCCGGAGTGGTCCTTACCTCGGGTGAGGCGATTTGCCCGGTTCGTCGTAGTAATAAGATCCGAGTCGTCCCCCCTCACCGTCGATGGCGAGGGCTAGTGTCGGTCTTGAGGGCGCCGTGTCCTCTGCGCTGCCGCCCTCAAGCGACCCGAGGCGAGAGGTTAGCTGACTTGGTCGGTGACGACGGCGACTCCGTCGTCCCTATGCAAAGGACGCCGAAGGGGAAAAGAAGGGGGAGTAGCGCGGCGTGAATCGTCGCTCCTGGCGTTCTTTCGCCACTGTACGGCGCGGTCGTCGCGATTATGGCCGCCGCGACAACGCAGTACCTGCCTTTTCGTTTGGAGCGGTGGTCACTCCAGCGCGCGCCAGGCAGTGGCAGCTGAGTGCTCGGCGCCTCTTTCCGTTTGTGTGCTGAATGATCATCCAGGACGGAGGGGAATCAGCGCGGGTTCTCGTGGCTTGGTACCGCCTCACCCCTTAGGCGTTTGTTGCCAGATGTCGGACACAACGCCCGCTTCGTTGTCCTGTCGACGATTACGTGTGGTGCGGGTGGCGCGTCCCGCACGTGCCACACGCGCATGACGGTGTAATTTCCCACTTGCCCTTAATTTCATCTGCTTTTAATTTTCTGCCGTCGGTGCCGGCGGTTGGCCAGAACGGTCTGTGCCGAATTTACAGTGCATACCGCAGACTGACAGTGAGGCGGGTCGACAGTTGTGGCACGAGTTCCGCGCCGACGTATTAATTGGGGTTCGGGCTTGTTCACCTCGTCCTCACTTGGTCCGTACCTTGAGCATGGGTACGCCTCCATTGCTCCTCGTGCCTTATTTTAGGCGCCCCGTACGTTCGCGTACTCACGCACCGGCGCCAGGTTATCGAGGCGACCCTTTCGGTGGGCATGGCACGCCACAAAGCGCGTGAAATCCCACGCCCTACCTTGTGAGTTGGCGTTTCACAATTGGCGATTCGAGAGTTCATGCAGATCGCTGCTGCGCCCCTGTGGCGGCGAGGGGATTCGGGACCCCCTGACTCATGCTGTCGTGTTAATGCCCCTGTGGGCTACCACGGCTCTGGTCCGTATTGTCGGCTGGGAGGGTCCGTTGTTCTTCTCCGTTAGTTGCCGCTTCCGCTGGGATTGTCGTAGGGCAGCCCGTACTGCTTGCTGTCAAGCGACTTCTTCGCGTTTCCGTGCTCCTTTCGAGGATCTTCGTCCGGTGTTGCTCCTGGAGTCGTGTGACTCCCTTCCCGTGGGGGAGGTTGGAGGACCTGTGTCCTTGCCCCTTTATCGGAATTTTGCCTAACCGCGGTCGGTTACCTTTATCCCAAAAGGAGCGGTTAGGGGCCCCCTCCTCAAGCGTGAACTTCCGCGTTCACGTTTGAGTTGAGGTCCATGCCGGTGCGTCTCCGGAGGCGTTGGGCGTAACGACACACCAACTCCTCCGGGACGTGAGTCCGCGCAGTCCAAGTGGGCGTGTCGTAATCCGCCCACTTGACGAGGAACTCGATAGTTCCGTCTTCCATAGCACGGTGCTTCAGTAGTCGCTCGGCAGCGTACTGTGTCCCCTCTCTCACCTTGTCGGCGAGGTCAGCTGGGGTTTTTGTGCTCGCCCGTAGTGCGTCCGTCTGCGGTGGCGCGTATACGCAGCGATCTGCGGAGACCCGCTCAGTGACCCCATCACGATCGATCGTGATGGTTCTGTGGTCGTTCGCGAGGACGCGGTAGGGTCCGACCGTGGGGGACCCGAGCTTGTTCGAAGTCTTCCCCCCGTCGATGGGGTTGAGGTATACGTACTCTCCCTGATGGAGTCGCGAATTGATCCGTCGTATGCGCTTATCGAAGTCGCGCTTGTAGCGAGTCTGCGTCCGACGCAGGCTCCCGTAGGCCCACTGGATTGTCGAATCCAAGGTCTTGAGGAATTCGGCACGTTGGTTCCCCCTGTCGGCAGGGGGAACGTCACCGTCGGCTCGTCGAAGCGAAAACTCCGGCAGTGGTCTGCTGAGCACGAGCTCGAACGGCGTCGTGCCGGTGGTGCGGTGTACGTGGGAGTTATACGCGTACGTAAGCGTCCCCACGTACACATCCCAGTCGTCTTGATGCTCGCCTACGTAGTTGCGTAGCATCGCAGCGATCGTTCGGTTGTATCGCTCAACTTGCCCGTTCGTCTGGGGATGGTATGCCGATGTGTACATATTAGTTATCCCCAGAACACGGCACGTGCTGTGGAAGAACTTGGCGTTGAACTGCAGTCCGTTATCCGACAGCAACGTGCGCGGGACGCCGTCTTTAAACACCCACGATTCGCAGAACGCAACTGCGACGGTGTATGCGGTTATCGTGCGGAGCGCCACGACTTGCGTCAGCTTACTGAAGCGGTCCATAGTCACGAGCAGGAACAGTTTCCCTGTCTTCGTCTTGGGGAGCGGCCCCAAGATGTCGATCGCGAGGCTCTCGAGGGGCCTCGTAGCTGGAAACAATCTCAATCGGTTGAGATGTTTCCTCAGCTTCACCCGGTTCATCGCGCAGGTTTGACACCCTCGCTCCGTGGCTGCGACGTCTGCAACCAGGTGGGGCCAGTAGTACTCGCGTCGAAGTGCGTAGTACATACGGTTCTGGCCCGGGTGCCCCGCGATGGCCGGGTTGTGGCACAGGCGAAGGAGCCTGGCGCGGAGCGTCCGAGGTACCACCACCTGAACGATATCAGGGTCGAAAGGGTGTCTCCGTTTGAGCACCCCTTGGTGGTCCTCGAAGAACGCGGAGTCCCGGGACTCTGACTGTCGTGGAAAACGGTTTGGCAGAAGTCATCCACGCGTTGCTCCTCGGCTATCTCCTCTATCGTAAGAGGGGCCGGAAGGTCGTCTTGCCGTGGGGCGACCGGGGTGTCGAGCGCGCCAGTCTCGGGGTCTTCGGCGCGCTGGATGTCGGCGGCGTCGAACTCGTCGTTCTCCTCCCAAAACGAATTGGGTCCTTGGAGAGCGGGGGCTTCGTCGTCGCCTCTCGGTTCGTTGCGCGTCCGTACGCGCGACCTTGTTCGGGCTTCGGCTTGATTCCGTGTTGTTACGAAGACATGGACGGCCTGATGATCACAGCTCCCGGTGCAAGCGTGGTCCGCGAGCTCGTTCGATACGTCTCGAACTGTCGTGCCTCCGTCGAAAGTGGGGATGTCCTCATCCACCTCGACGGTGGGGCGAGGGTCATCGGCGACCTTCGGCGACACGAGTCGTGACAGGGCATCGGGCACCTGATTCACGCGTCCGGGGCGGTACTGAATGGTGAAATCGTATTCAGCCAGACGTAGCCGCCACCGGGTGAGTCTTCCGGAACTCTCGGTGAGGAACATGAGCCATCGGAGGGCGTCATGGTCCGTCCGTACGGTGAACTTCGTGCCTTCTACGTGCGGCCGTAGTGTGCGGACGGCCCACACTACGGCGAAGCACTCGCGTTCGGTGGCGCTGTAGTTGCGCTCACTATCGGACAGTGAGTACGACCAATACCCCACGGGGCGCCAGTCGTTCGGCTCTTAGTGCTCCTGAAGTAAGGTGCAGCCGAGTTGGCAGGCACTCGCGTCGGTGTCTATCATGTACGGACGACCGTGCCGGGGCAACGCGAGGATCGGCGGAGCGATCATGCACTTCTTAAGGTTCTCGAGCGCCTGAAGTTGCAGCTCCGTGGGGTTATTGAAATCGGGATCCGAATCCTTGCGCGTCATGTCGGTCAGAGGACGCGCAATCTTAGCGAACCCCTTAACGAATCGGCGGTATACGTTACACGCCCCGAGGAACGAGCGCACTTGCGTCAACGTCCTCGGGAACGTGAACGTCTTGAAAGCGTCGGCCGCCTTATCAGCCACGCTCAACTTGCCTGGGGAGATGACGTGCCCCAGGTAGTGCACCTTCGGTCGGAAGAAGCTGCACTTCTTGAGCTTAAGGGAGTTACCGGAACTCTGCAGTAAGCTCAAGACGGTATCGAGATGCCTGGCGTGTTCTCCGTGCGTACGGGAGAACACGATCACGTCGTCGAGATAGACGAGGCATATTTGCCAGCGGACTCCGCAGAGTATTATGTCGAGCGCACGTTGGAAGGTGGCCGGTGCCCCTTTGAGTCCAAACGGCATGCGCAAGTGGCGAAACGTGCCCATGTGCGTCGTAAACGTGGTCTTATCCCGGTCTTCCGGAGCGACCGGGATCTGCCAATAACCGGAATTGCAGTCCAACGTGGTGAAGACGGCTGCATCTCCTAACGAGTCGATGAAGTCGTCTATCCGTGGCAGCGGATACGAATCCGCTGCCCTCTTCGCGTTGAGACGCCGGTAGTCCACGCAGAACCGAAGAGAGCCGTCTTTCTTCGGTACGAGCACCACGGGGGACGCCCACTCGGTGCTCGCCGGTTCGATAACCCCTGAATTCAACATCTGGCTGACCTCCTTCGCGACCATTTCGCGCATAGCCGGGCCCTTCCGATAGGGCATTGAACGAATCGGTTTCGTTCCCGGTTCGAGGGGAATGCGGTGCTCCGTGGCTTGGATCGTTCCAAGCGCACCGCTCCACAGACTCGAGTGCTTACGGAGCATCTCGAGTACGTGGTCACGGAGCTTGTCATCGTCGATGTATGACAGGTCGATCTCTTTTTCCCAATCCATCGGTGTATTTCCGGGCTTTTTTTGCTGGGGGAGTACAGTACCTCTCGCCGTCGGTTGGCATAAAGGTGACCGTTCGTCCAGGTCGACCCCCCTGCCCCTGGCGGTGGTCTTATCGTCCGAGTTGGATCGGCCAACTCCTACCCCACCGACTTGATCGGTCAAGTCGGTCAGGTGTAGCGCGTGCGCGATCCCCTCAGCGACCTTACGTTCGGGAGTGAGGATCGCGAGGCGGTTGCGCTTCGCGTATCCCACGACGGTGTGCTTCGGAAGCCTCCTTTCTCGTCGTGAGAAATTCGCGACGATAACGTCGAAGGTCTGATTCGGTAGGACCTCCGCGAAGCCATTCGTCAGCCTCACTCCATGTCGGTGTTGGAATGAGGGCTTGGGTTCCAGGAACACGAGGCCCCTCCCCGCGGTTGTCACACGCACACGGGCTTGTGACATCGCGGGGATGGTAACCCAGCGGGCGAGTAGGATCGCTTGAGGGGCCTCCTCGCGTATGTCTGGCCGACCCGTGTGTCGCCCGCGTCGCCTGGTAGGGGAAGTCGACTCCCCCTTTCTGTCGACGATGGCGACGGAACCGACTTGGCGTAGCTCTATTCGTTGAGCTTCGATGTCGATACATAGCACGTGCGTATCGATGAAGCCCGTGCCGAGGAGGACCGGCACGGCGAGCTGGTCCGCGACTACGAACGGAATTCGGAACACCGTGTTCCTCAACCGCACGGCCAGGCGGACGACGGCCGAAAGCTTGAGGGGGTTGCTATTCGCGCCTGCCAATCGTGGCAGAGGTACGCCGTGCACGACGTAACGCGTCCAATCGGGGGAAGGTCGGCCTTCCTCACCAGATTATACCCCTAGCACGTATCAACGGCGATCGGGCGGGGTTTAAATGCATTTCCCTCTTTGGCTATCGAGCCGAGGACGTTGTAAATCTTCGACGTCATAAGGCAAATGACGCCGTCGACAACCTTCGGGGCGGCCTTATCGGTGAGGTCGTTCCGCCGGGGCCTTCGATTTCGGTGCTGGCCCCGCTTGCGTTTCCTTCTCTCCCTTTGTTGGAGCGTCCACGGATCAGTGACGCCCCTCGGATTACTCGAGTCCGTACGACATGGACCTTTCTCCGGCGACCTTCGGCTCGCGGGAGTCAGGGGGTCGACCGAATCTTTTCGGTCGTCGTTGCCCCCGCCGCTATCGTTACGCCTCACCGGGACGTCGGCTGTCCCGGTGTCTTGTTCTCCTAACGTCGGGCCTTCGGAGGCCTCGAAGTGCGCTCCCTCCTGTATCGGCATTACAGGAGCTCCCGTGCTCCCCTCCGGTAGCGGGGGATGTATTATAGGACAATACCCCCCGTGTCCTTGGTGAGCACGCGGGGTCGGGTCTAGTTGGTGGGGAAAAGACGGCTCACGCGACCGCGTGTACGTAACCGTCTTTACCCTTTTTTCGAACTACCCTTGCTATCGGAGGAAACCTTCTGGCTATCGACGGCCAGGTCTTCTTCGGGTAGCCGCCCGCGTGGGTCGGGACGATTCCCCCACTGCGGCTCAGCGGCCCTGGTGAAGTATTCGGGTACTTCCGGGCCTTGACCTGCGGCGTCCGGTCGTCGCAGGATATGGTGGACGAAGCGAGTCGGCTCGCCTTCGTGACCCTCCGTGGGTAGAGGGTACGGATCCTCTACCCAGTCTTGCAGGTACATTATCGCATTTTGTACCTGTTGGGGTAACCGAGAAAACGGTCTCGGTCCCCTCTATCTCCTTGTCGGGGGTACCTTGTGTCTGCCTGCCGGTAGGCGGGTCGATCCCGACGGTCGACTTCGTTACGACGGTACCCGCCTCCACGGGGGGGGAGAAGCGTGCGCCCCCACCCGATCGGTTCGGGAAACCTTGACGCGGGCGACGGCCCTCGCCCGCCGCTTGCCGGAGGAGATTACCGGCACCGGAGCGCGTCTCCATCTGGTAGCGGTAGTTCCTGTACGCCGTGAACATTCGTTGTTCCGGCGACAGGAACGGGCACGCGTACATGGCATGCCCGTACGTACGGCATAGCCAGCAGACATACGCGCTGCCGTCCGTTGAGGCGAAGGTCGCCGCGTGCCGCGCCTCCTCATCGGTGAGGAGGGGCACGCGAGGCGCTTCGCTTCCTGCATCTCGGCTCGATATGTCGAGCTCTGCGACCCGGGGGTCCGTACCCCGTGCCACTCTTGGAGTGGCCGCGAACGCGGTCGCGTAACTCGATGTCGTTCCGGCCGACATCGGTGAGGGGGGTCGACCCCCTACGGGCCCTGCTCCTTGCGTAATGAGGACAGGGTCGGCCTGCCACTCATCCTCCCCAAAATGGAGGGTAGAGGCGGGCCAACTTGTTGCGGCGGACTTCGTAGTCCTGCCAGCCTTCCCTGCCGGTTTCGAATCCGGCAGAGGTAAACCGGTACGTCGTACCTTCCGCCGTGGCGATACGGCGGATGGTCGGAAGATCGGTCTTCTGACTGCCTGGCAGCCTTTGCACAGTTTCGGATACTGCGGCACGGGTTGCCGGTGCAAGTCCCCGCACGAAGTAGTGCGCGAGGGACTGTTCGGAGAAGACTGCCGTGCATCGGAACGCGGCAGTCTCGAGTCGGTCAGCAAACGTGCTTTCCGTCTCATGCGATTGCTGTCGCGCCGTAGCGGCAGCGTCGTACGCTTCACCTAACACGTCGTCCGTGAGGTAGCGTTTTAAGAATTGATTCACGAGCTCCGGCCAGCTCATGTCGTCATGGAGCTGGCCGGTGCGGAGGCCACGCATCGTATAACTCGTATACAGGCGCTCCGCGTCGCGCTCGAAGAATTGCGCGAGGACTCGTACCGCAACACCTTCGGTCAGGTGTTGCAAGTTGAAGGTGATTCGGATATCCTTCAAAAACGGCAGCAGCTGGATCGGGTCGGTACCGCCGAAGCTGCGCATCGTGGGACGGATCCCACGACAGCGTTGGACGTACTTCGCGATCCGTCCCGCGTCACCCGAGGTAACGAGCCTCGAGGTGTTATCCAGGCGGTACATACGATAGTCAGCAACGGCGCTGAACTCTTGGATCATCGTATGTACCGGCTCGAGCCCGGGTTCAGCGGGACCAAGCGTGCCGAAGGAGGTAACCGGTAGCGTACGGACGACTACTGGATCTGGATGCTCGCCGTAACTCGCCGGCGGGTAGCCGCCCCAGCGGGGATCGACGGAGAACATCGGTTCTCCGGATCCGCGGGCGGCTCCTCCACGGTCCTGTTCGTCCGCGTACGATACGCGGTCCACTTGCCGCCTACTTCCGGCGATAGGCGCCAAGGCTTGGGTCTCAGACGCGAAGTTCGCGTCTATCGGAGGACGGCTTCCTTCTGCTGTCCGACTGGTAGCGGCACCAGTCCGACGCCAACCTTCAGGGGCAGCGGCGCTCGGAGGTACGGTACCACCGGGCCCTCTCGAGGGGGCACCGGGTAGCCTTTCGGCCATGGTACGATCCATGTCACGGGCACGCCGACGAGTGGCGTCGAGCTTAGCGGAGAGGTGCACGAACGCACCCAATTGCTCTGCGGACGGAGAGGTTCGGTCCTTGGGTCGTCTCACCGAGGTCGGCCTCTCAGGGCGACCTTGCCCAGACGGTCCGGGCGAGGCGAAACGGGAGTCCTCGACGAGCACTATCCGCGAGTGTAACTCGTCGATCAGTGCTCGGAGATTCTCTAAGGACTGCGTCACTCTATCGAACCTCCCTTCACGCAGGGAGCGGAGTTCGGCCATACATCGAGTGTATACATGGTCCGATACATCGATCCGAAGGGAAGTACGGACTTCCTCGATGTATTCGGCTATGCGTTCGAACATCGCCGCCGCTCTTTCCTCGGAGGAACCGAGCGACGGTTCGCGGTCACGAGGACGTGCGTCGCCGTCGCCCGACGGGGCGGATGGGGACTGCACAGCGGCCGGACTCAGATACGCCGCTTCGGAGCGGATCGAGGGCTCAAACTCTTGGCTCATCTCGACGCGATCGGTTCGCGGAGGGAAGCGGAAGTCTTCTGGGAGATCGGACTCCAGGGTCTTCTAGGTCGGGAGACCACTGTATCATAAACACCCCCAACGGAGAAGGGTGTATGCACAGCTCGACGTAGACCCCGTCCGAACGGGAAGACTGGGGTGAAGCGGGGCACCAGCTAACGGCACCGGGCAGCGGGCCCGGGTAGCGTGGTAGAGCGGGAACGGAGAGGACGCCGGTACGGGCGAGCGGTCCGACGCCTCGACGCCCCGACGCGGTACTGGGTAACGATCCAGTACCGACGGGCGGAGGCGGAGGCGACTCGTGGGCGTACCGCGCGCGTCCTCAACCCGCGCTCGGTGCCGCTCTAAAGTAGTTAGCGAGCGCTACCTTAGAATAAGCGGGAAGTCGGACCTTGACGGTCGGTGGGTGACAAGTCCGTGCTTGTCGCCCTTCCCCGCCGCCGGTCCGCTCCATATTTAATGTACATAATAACCTATCATAATAGTACAGTACCGATGTACTGTAGTGACGTACTGTAGTGACGTCCTGTAGCGGTCGGTCGACACTGTAATACTGTCAGCCATCGGGGCTGACAGTACACGTGTGCCCTCTCTGTACTTGGGGGTACACGTGGTGGTACTGTAGAGCATCGAGCCCTACAGTAACCGATCCGGTTCTGAGTTGATCTAATCTAAAATAAAGCCCCAGGGGGGGTTTATGCTACAAAAGAGACCATCGAGCTTCTTCACGCCCTCATCCGACATGCCGTTGGCACGTGCCTGTTCTACCCGAGCAGCGAGGGCGGCGTCGAGATCTTCCGGGGAATCTTCTCCGAGGTCTATGTAGATGTCGGAATCTTCCAGTTTGTCTTCCTCAGTACCTCCATGACTGTGGAATGTGCCTCCAAAATCAACGTTTCTACTTTGTAGTAGACTGTGGATGGAGCCGCCCGATGCAGCATCAACACGTCTCTGCTTTTCCAAAAGTTGATGCCCATCAACAGAGCCTTTGAAGCGTTCCGTGGCTGCGGCAAGCAAGACGGGCTTGTCAAGTCCTAGGGCTCGTAGGACATGTCTGCTAACCAACACGTGACCAACCGGCTTGTTGCTGACCAGACATTCAACTCCACGAAGAGACAGATTGGTTCCATGGCGGATACGAAGTGGAACACTGGCGGTAACCTTGCGACTGCAAGGCACGGACGGAGCAGACTTGTCGACAGTCTCATAGTAGACAGTACGTTCCAGATCGATGATCTTCAGACCAGGATTGGAACTTAATATCTGAGAGAGGATCTGAGGCGGTAGAATGTTGGCGTCAGATCCTTGGTCTGCCATGACTGTTGTCTCTACAGCGCCATTGCAGAAAGTTGCAAAAAAGAGTGAGGAGTGATCCTCAACGTCTTGGGAACCGAGACGTCCTACAGTCCCTTTCGATCTCTTCGATTCGCGATACGCGGCAAGTAGGCGTTTTTTCTCCTCAGCGGATGTTGTCTCGCACTCGTTTAGAAAATGTTTCTGATTGCAGTTCTTGTTCAGGCAGTCTGCACGCCATCGTTTCTTGGATGCGGGATCGGAAATGTTGCGCTTGTCCTTCTGCGAACCAGGAGAAAACTTGTTTTGATTTACATTGCCCTTGTCCCGGTTACGTGAGCCGCGGCGATTGACAGAAGATTTACCCGAGCCAGAATTTTGTTCTGGAATGTCGATGTCAGAGTCAGAGTTATTAGACTCGTCAAAGTTACTGGCAGCATCATGCCTGTCGAGGACACGTGCCTCCTTGGCGGTCTCCCTCATGAACAACTGATAGTCCTTCGTGAACTCCTCCTTTCGAAGCTTAAGCGTCAGCTTCATACGTTTGCGAAGCTGCAAATGAGTGATCCTTTTCAGGATGTGCCCTATAGCCAACTTCGGTTGCATCGATATGAACTTAGAGTAGCCTAGGTCTTCCAACGTCGTTGCATAGTGTAAGCCCAGTTTCCAAATTTGCATCTCCAACGTCTTTACGCTCTTGTCCATGCGTATCTTGGAGATACCTTTCTCAATTTGTGCTAAGTCATAGTCTTCCGGGTTGACCTTGGCGCGCTCCTCAATACAAGCCTTGAGGTGATCCTCCGTGATATCGTCTACGGAAGACACAGGAACCCATTGGGCGGTGACAAACATCTCCAGAACAGGATTCTGGATAGAATTTCGGTAAGAAGGAGCAGGAATAGTGGTGCCCTGTTCACTGCTCTTTTCGGTAACGCGGCACTCGTATATCTCACGCTTCTGTTTGAAAGAAACAAATTCTTCGGTCGATATTCCCGTGAGTCTTGGAGCTTCCAGCGTCTCAACAATTGTCTGACGGACTTGACCTGACTTTGCCGAAGCATCTGTCCTTCTCGTAGCACGTGGCGGCATGATAGATTGATATCCCACACTTTAGCCGTAACAAGCTCCTCGCGGGAAAGAGTAATTACTGTAACAACTTGTGGGTTGTCGCTATTGCGTAGGCGTGATTGGTAGTGTTAGTCGGTAGAGATAAAGGGGAGGAAAAATATGTAAGGCAAAGGGGGCGAAGAGAGGCAATGTCGCTCAGCACGAATGTCATCCGTGTGTGCGATGCCTTTACTCAGACCAGCTTTGTCTGTGGCTAAGTACTACACAGCCAAGAACTCGCGGCCCGCGAAGTTCATCGGTCCTGCCATTGCGGTCCAAGCCCTGTCCGGAGGACCGCAAAGGGATAGAACCAATTGCTGTGTTCGGACGTTGTCTGAACCAGGGAAATAATCTGATTCAAGGCGCACTACCGCGTGGTATAGAGAATATTATTCCGTATAGTGAACGGTAGTAATTTACAGAGCACATCAAAGTGAGATCACTCGGTATGAGCGGGAGCTCACCTGCCAATTCAGGCAGCAGAGGCGTGTGCCTCACGGTTAGCCACGTTATAGAGCTATCCCCGTTATTACGGGTCTAATCCTACGTAGTGGGCAAGCTCAATCAACGAGGTGTTACAGGCTACAGAACGAAGAGCATGTCGCTTGACAAATTTCTCTACCCATCCACGAGATGCTGTGAACTTGTCAAGCGTGGTGCGATCTTTACCTGTCACCTGAGACTTGATCATTTGTTCCTTAATCTTGAGGGCCCGCGTTTGTAGGACAGTTTGTGTTACTGGCATTTTTGCTGATCTGGCATAGTTGAGAAATTCAAGGAGCTTCAGTTCGAAATGGGGGACCATAATGGACTGACGGGTCTTCGCTTGAAGTGACTGTGGCTTCTGGTTGGCTACGCGGAGCAATGCGGGAGCAGTTGCCTTGATGTTTCGTACGGTCCGCTCGGCAATGCCGAACTGTCGCATAACGGCTGTGGTACGGTATCCATTGTCGAGCAGATCTGCGATTCCCAGCTTCTGCGATATGGTCAGACGCTTGCGGGTCGCTTTCGTCTTTTCTGGAACCGGAGCCATAACGACTACAAGCTAAAGTCGGTGGACGGTGTGCTGCAGTAGCTTGAGGAGGATCGGGCTAAAAAGGGCTTTTTGTGTTTGACACGGACGGGAGACAGCCTAACAGCTGGACCCGTATAACACGTGGCACTTTTCGTGTTCATGCGTCCGGCGGTGCACTAATGGGAGGGTGCCAATAATAAAAGCGGCACTAATGCGAGTCCCACCCCCCTGTACTCAAAGGATGAAGTTATTTAGTTGTGTTATACAGGCTTTGTTGTGTTTGTGTTAGCTGTGTGCTTTGTCCCCAAATATATGTATTTGAGCCTCCTTTGTATAGTGCCATCCCCCCAATAGTGCCATAGCTAGAGGTATGTCACGCTATAGCACTATATCCTAGGAGGCACTGTATGATGAACTGTCTCGGTACAGTGAACTGATGGACTACAGTATGAGGGAGGCGCCACCCCGCTTTTTGGCCCAGAATCGACGTTTTCGTATTTCTAAGGTGAACCAGACTCTATAGAATGAACTACGCGATACCATGAACATAAAAAATATGAAAAACCCAGAGTTCACTTTATCGAGGCCGAAATGCGCACTAGAAACGAACCATCAACGACAACAGAAGCTATCCATACGACTTTGCCTCAGATTTGAACGCTGAGGGCTCCTTACGCGGCTTTGTTCCTCATACAGAAGTGACTTGAGGCTCGACGGCAGCCCCGATTGAACTAGATTTGCGTCCGTCATAATACAACTGGATTCGTTAGATAGAGCTTCTAATGCTCCGCGATACCGAGCAAGCGGCGGTTTGCGGCCTGTCCGGTCTTTCGCTGGCACAATAGAGCGATCGTCCTCACTATCTGAATCACCGTTAAATTGATCTTGCTCAATGCCAGTAAATGCCCCAAAATCCCCCAATCCAAGATCAATGGCTTGACCGAGAGCTGACTCTTCTGATATAGACTCTGGATGTGGCAGAATTAAAAGAAAAGGAAGGCTGGATCACAATGTGAAGTGGTCCAGATATGGAATTGCGCCCGTCGACGTTGCCCGTCGATGGACCGAGTCAAGGAAAGTGACGTTGTGTTCCTTACTGTACCCGTAAAACGGGTACACGTGTACACGAGCAGTTCCGCCGCCGTGAACTGCCTCGGTAAGGCGAACTCAATGGGGTGCTCGGAAGCGCCACATTTCGGTTCACGGTATCGAGACTTTACTCTGTACCATCAATTATGCATGTTGCTCGTGTGAACGTCCGAACAGATGATTGATGGATTCCAGTAATAAACCGGAGGAAGAGATATGTCGAAATGGGATTTCGCCTCCTATATTGCTGCCCGTAAGTTACGTTTGTTAGCGAACTAGTAAACTTCGAAGTGATCCAGTGTCGACGAGCTGCTGGAAAGAAGCTTGCGATAGACTAGCAGCCCGCTCTTCCGCATAGGTGGGACAGATAAGCGTAGATTGCCACCAGTCCTTCGATCAGGAAGGGCGGTAGAAACCATGTTACACTCAAATAAAAATAATGACTTCCGACATGGACAGCGCTTCCACTTTCCAAGAGTGGCGAGGACACACAGACAGATCGCAGGATCCGACACCGGCCTTGAGCACGTGTCTCATGTCTACACGGGTCGTCACATGAATCCACACAGCTCCGGATCGGTCTCCCGAACTCCACAATTCAAGCCACGCCGCGTCGTGCAGGAGCACTAAAGGAACAATCACTCATTGTTTGCGGGGCCATGCGTGATGGTGCTCGTGCCATGCCGTCTACACCGCCGCTGAATTTGCCTCACTTTGCCACATTTCGCCAAGTTCTACTCTAAGACAACACATCAGAGACCGATTAAACAATGAAAATAAACGAAGACTGGAGCACTTCTCGTTTACTGTACGATTGGAAGGGCGTCAAAGAGTAGGCTAACCGTTAATGCGGAGAAAAACAACTCGCCAGAGCGAAGCGGTAGTCTTCTCAATGCACATCCCAGTTCCATCACAACACAAACAACTCGCATTACTGTTGTCAGTAGCAGCAGCAGGCACCTGACGTGCCTCCAGTGCTGCAGGTATAGACACGGCAGCTGCTTAATCTGCGACCGCACTCGGCGAGGGCGCTATCAACGTTGGTGCGGCAGACACACGGGCAGGTTGCAGCTTCGGTCTGGACAAACATGACAGCGAAGAGAGCGAAGAGAGCGAAGATAGACATGAAGCTGCGAGACATTTTGGAGTTTGTTGAAAATTCGAGAGAGTGTCTTTGCTTTGTTTGTTGCTGAAGGTTGTTGAAGGCTGTGGGTTTGTGCGGTCGAAATCTGTTGCACACCGACCTATGCTTAAGTACTGATGAGAGCTCACAGGTGCAATAACTACAAATGCAGGAGCGTGCTGATGGTGCGCCTACATGCGCTTGCTCACAGCCCCCCTAATCAAAAACAGGACTCCCCATGCCATTGCAAAGAGCACGCAGGGTTACAGCCATGTCCTTACCGACTACCAACAGCGCATGATGTCAGGAATAAGAATAATCGAGAGATTCCAGTTTGTTGAAGCTGCGGTTTTCGATCCGCTGGGCGTTCTTTCCAATTGAAAAGTGTCCTCCTCCTCTTCCACGGTACATGCATGCGAGTTGGGGTTGTCTGAATAGAGCACTCATCATGCGATTTCCCCCTATATCTTATGGCCATGCTATCAATGCAGCGATGCCCTCAGGCGAGGTTCATTCAGTCCCACAAAAACAGCTAGAATCGCAAGCAGTCTAATAGAGCTAGTCTCCAACCGAGCTCGACCAAGCCCTTGTTGATGGTGAACCGCACTCTATATTTTCTCCCTACATTGCCATAGGCAGACACGGCGCTGCTTGATATCTTTAATCTGGAAATAGCAAATGTCCGACGACCTTTCACAAGTTATTTTTGGTGGTATGCAAGAAGAGAAAAGGCCTAGTCGTCTTCTTCTCTCTTCTTGCACAATTAAAGAATAATCTCCAACAGCTGTGAGGAGACTTGTATATGCATTTGCCACGAGAAAAGGTTCGGCAGCGTTCACATACATTGTCGACTCCAGCACTACTGTATACAGTTTGTACACGTGTGCTAATAACGAGGTAACTGCGGACTCTTCCAAGCGGTACTGCTGAACATGACGCGTATATATTGCTCATACTGAACATAGTACAGTACACTGAACTGTAGTGTGTAGGTGATACAGAACTGTACCGTCTACCGTCGCGAGAGTATTGTTGTATGCTGTGGCGCAGGTGACGCGAGCCGGTAGCATACACTTGTACAGCTAGACTGGATTGGGAGGTATCAAGAGGCGGGAGGCTCCTACGCGGTGCTGCAATGTCACTCTAACACGGTGTGGAATGTTTGCCTTCCAGACTGGTGTCGGAACTCTCTTGACACATGCTTTGGATGGATTCGTCTCTGGGTGTTGATCTTGCTTGGAATTTAAGCACATTCTCGCTGGTCGCTCGGACATTTTAAACACCAAAGCTGCTTACGATTAATGCGACCGAGTGGCGATCTGGGCCCATGCGCAACATCATACTGCCCTGCGCAACTGCACAGCGCAAGAGTGCAAACTATCCCTTCAGCATCCGCACATGCGCACAAGCTCCCAACGTAAACGGGTAGATCCCTGATTGTGCGTACAGTACTGGGTGCCAGAGCCGGGGCCAAGGTGACTTGTTACCTCCTTTTGGATAGCAGTTCGGCAGCAATCGGGTGAAAGAAACCTAGCGAGATATCTCACATGGAGCACGAAGTAGCTGCATTAAGAGCCAGAGGCACGCTGAACTGCACTCAAGCCTTTCGATACACTTGCAACTCAGGAATGCAGCAGATAGAGTGATGGGTACTAAGGGGACTGGCTGCATTGCTGCATGCGTTCCACGGTGCTCATGGAGCTTCGTTTGCGTATGCGAATCCCTGCTACCCTTCGAGTGGTACCGCGATGCAGAAGACAATGCGCCTGTGTCTGTACCGAGGACACTAGTGTCACCATCAACTCATGATCCGGAGTTCAGGCTGTCATTTTTATATCGGTACGCCTGGTACCACTCCAGGGACTTGCTGTCGCTACGGACAACGATCGTTTATACTAAATTTTCATACTGTAGTATCGCTCCGTGCGGGGGAGGAGCTGTGGCGCCTGCCGGTGCTGAGGCGCCTGCCGGTGAAGATCGAACCTGGTGAGCACATAGAGAAAAGGTCAAGGGCAAGGGGCTTTCATAGATAGAGTTAGTTGGGTCTTACCGTATTTCAACTTGGACCGTTATTTCATTTGGAGGATCCCTAAATCCTTCCATTTACATTACATTACTGCTGAGGCTCGCAGAGCCAGGAAAGGAAAGTAGAGGTGGCTAATGCTGGCGACGGGAGTGGGGCGGGGGAGAGGATATTTCCCCCGAGAGTGCAGTGATGGCTGCCATCTGCGATACCGTACATGAGTCTGGATGTGT
This sequence comes from Chondrus crispus, assembly GCF_000350225.1. Classification (NCBI taxonomy): domain Eukaryota; phylum Rhodophyta; class Florideophyceae; order Gigartinales; family Gigartinaceae; genus Chondrus; species Chondrus crispus. Next base: position 242,630 of record NW_005178903.1, read on the forward strand.
AAATCAAACAGCTCTGATGCTCCTTGCCCAGTTCGACGATTCTCTATTTCAGCACCTTTTTCCATTACGCCTTGCTGATATCGTCGCGCTGAGTGTTCACGCGAGGAGAACGCTCGCCAATTTTCCGGACAAGAGCAAGAAATTTCTTCCACCACAATGAACGAACCCTGTGCTTTCTCCCCGGAGGATCCTCAGTCTTGCAAGGACTTTCATCTTGGGAAGAGGTCCCCTGATTTCCTTTAGTTTTATCATGCGCAACTCCTACAACTTCATCCAAATCTTTCTCGCTGACGTTCTCGCTTACCCGGGAAGACAATTTCACCAGATTATTTTGAGCATTCCCTGACAAGCCAGCATGCGCAGTTCTCGTCGGTAGCGTTTCATGAAACGGCAATCGGCTCCCGTTCGGCGAAGGCTTCGAATTAATTGATGCAATAGCGTTGTTAATAATTTCAAATTTCTTCAGGAAGTTACCTTTCCTTTCACTCCGGGATGGGGTGGGGGTACAGGCCTCAATGTGCACGTGAAACTCGGCATAGTCCTGCGCAACGGAAGTCATGGTAAGTTACGGTGGAGTTGTGAAGAACAAGAAAGGTTCCAGGTTCTCTTGTGGCTGATGAGGATAAGTTTGAGTAATATAGGCGGGTAACGGAAGAGACAAAATTTCCGTTAGGTACGCTTAAGAATGAAAGAAACTCCACGAGAACTTTCCCGCTCAAATACCGTAGACGAAAACGGTTGCACAGACAAATTCGCCTGTTCTTGGATAAAACTAACGAAGCCTCTGATTCATGACATAAGAAGAACCTCCCCTTCGTATTTAGAAATGCTTCACAAGCAACATGTTTCATGGACGAAGGGGGACATAGAAGTTAATTCGCAGGAGCGATTTTGGAAACAAATGTCGACTAAACTGTCATGAAGAAGCAACCAGCCAAACCACTCCCACCGTGAAACGAAGAACAGAATGAATACATTATTAGCTTTGAAGACGGTTTCCGAGCTTAACAACAAAATCAGGTAAAGTCTAAATGAGGTCTGACACAATAATATATTCTAATCAAGGGGATTACCACACTGGATTTTCGTCTGTCCAGGCGTATACTGTACCCTTGTACAGTACATTAGCGGGCGCGTATTTTCCAAGAAAGGAGTCATAAAAATATTGATTCTGGACAATAGGACACAAAGTTGAGAAATTGCGTGGATTGTTCTCTGTTTCTTCAGAGCTGGTGATTTGGTGTACCAGTTTTTGCATAGAGCCGGAGAGCCTCTCGTTTGTATGGGAAGGCAAACGCCCTGTCCGGAAATAGTAACTCTGGATTACGTTTACTCTGCAGACATCTGTTTCCAAAATCTTACTTTGCTGGTGCAGCGGAATGTGAATTTGGCAGCCGGGAGAATTCATCTGAATTTTCCACATGAAAGAACGTTCTCTTCTGAGTTTTACTATTTAACATTCCATTATATCCCTGTATATGCAGAGAGCTCTTGGAAAAAAAACTGGTACCCTCACGATGCCGAACCAAATCACCAGCTCTGAAGAAACAGAGAACAATCCACGCAATTTCTCAACTTTGTGTCCTATTGTCCAGAATCAATATTTTTATGACTCCTTTCTTGGAAAATACGCGCCCGCTAATGTACTGTACAAGGGTACAGTATACGCCTGGACAGACGAAAATCCAGTGTGGTAATCCCCTTGATTAGAATATATTATTGTGTCAGACCTCATTTAGACTTTACCTGATTTTGTTGTTAAGCTCGGAAACCGTCTTCAAAGCTAATAATGTATTCATTCTGTTCTTCGTTTCACGGTGGGAGTGGTTTGGCTGGTTGCTTCTTCATGACAGTTTAGTCGACATTTGTTTCCAAAATCGCTCCTGCGAATTAACTTCTATGTCCCCCTTCGTCCATGAAACATGTTGCTTGTGAAGCATTTCTAAATACGAAGGGGAGGTTCTTCTTATGTCATGAATCAGAGGCTTCGTTAGTTTTATCCAAGAACAGGCGAATTTGTCTGTGCAACCGTTTTCGTCTACGGTATTTGAGCGGGAAAGTTCTCGTGGAGTTTCTTTCATTCTTAAGCGTACCTAACGGAAATTTTGTCTCTTCCGTTACCCGCCTATATTACTCAAACTTATCCTCATCAGCCACAAGAGAACCTGGAACCTTTCTTGTTCTTCACAACTCCACCGTAACTTACCATGACTTCCGTTGCGCAGGACTATGCCGAGTTTCACGTGCACATTGAGGCCTGTACCCCCACCCCATCCCGGAGTGAAAGGAAAGGTAACTTCCTGAAGAAATTTGAAATTATTAACAACGCTATTGCATCAATTAATTCGAAGCCTTCGCCGAACGGGAGCCGATTGCCGTTTCATGAAACGCTACCGACGAGAACTGCGCATGCTGGCTTGTCAGGGAATGCTCAAAATAATCTGGTGAAATTGTCTTCCCGGGTAAGCGAGAACGTCAGCGAGAAAGATTTGGATGAAGTTGTAGGAGTTGCGCATGATAAAACTAAAGGAAATCAGGGGACCTCTTCCCAAGATGAAAGTCCTTGCAAGACTGAGGATCCTCCGGGGAGAAAGCACAGGGTTCGTTCATTGTGGTGGAAGAAATTTCTTGCTCTTGTCCGGAAAATTGGCGAGCGTTCTCCTCGCGTGAACACTCAGCGCGACGATATCAGCAAGGCGTAATGGAAAAAGGTGCTGAAATAGAGAATCGTCGAACTGGGCAAGGAGCATCAGAGCTGTTTGATTTACACATCCAGACTCATGTACGGTATCGCAGATGGCAGCCATCACTGCACTCTCGGGGGAAATATCCTCTCCCCCGCCCCACTCCCGTCGCCAGCATTAGCCACCTCTACTTTCCTTTCCTGGCTCTGCGAGCCTCAGCAGTAATGTAATGTAAATGGAAGGATTTAGGGATCCTCCAAATGAAATAACGGTCCAAGTTGAAATACGGTAAGACCCAACTAACTCTATCTATGAAAGCCCCTTGCCCTTGACCTTTTCTCTATGTGCTCACCAGGTTCGATCTTCACCGGCAGGCGCCTCAGCACCGGCAGGCGCCACAGCTCCTCCCCCGCACGGAGCGATACTACAGTATGAAAATTTAGTATAAACGATCGTTGTCCGTAGCGACAGCAAGTCCCTGGAGTGGTACCAGGCGTACCGATATAAAAACGACAGCCTGAACTCCGGATCATGAGTTGATGGTGACACTAGTGTCCTCGGTACAGACACAGGCGCATTGTCTTCTGCATCGCGGTACCACTCGAAGGGTAGCAGGGATTCGCATACGCAAACGAAGCTCCATGAGCACCGTGGAACGCATGCAGCAATGCAGCCAGTCCCCCTAGTACCCATCACTCTATCTGCTGCATTCCTGAGTTGCAAGTGTATCGAAAGGCTTGAGTGCAGTTCAGCGTGCCTCTGGCTCTTAATGCAGCTACTTCGTGCTCCATGTGAGATATTCGAATCGCGCACAATGTAAACTGATAGTGGAATCAACACCAATGGTGGTGGATGGTGGTGGATGGTGGTGAAGATGCTCGCTCATTTCTCTCACAACAAGAGAAGAGTGTCGTTGCATCCTGACAAACCGATTGATACTCACACTTTTTCAATTAACATCGCGCAGCCGCACTGTGTTGAAATCATCTAACAGGTCATTATTGCCTGTGATGCAAGATCGATGGCTCGGTTTACTGTGATCGCGTCTCTATCTACCTTATGTAGGGATGGTAGCGATCCGTAGGCCGGCGGCGATCGTGGTGAGTTGATCGCTGTTGTACGTGTGCAACGTGTGTGTATATGGCTCTCATGACTGCTGACGCATTGCTGTTGCGGCGTCGACGTTTGTTTTTATGGCTCTCATGACACTCCCCCTGTCGACGGCGCTGCAGTTTTGCCGTCTGCAGTCGTGTGGTTGCTGAGCTGTAGTTTGGGGAGGAGGCGCGTGTATGCTTGACGACGCAGCGGTTTTGTGAGGATGTCCGCGAGTTGGTCGTCCGTGGGGACATGTGCAATGGCAATTGTGCCCTTTTGAGCCTGATGCGTGAGGTAGTGATGCCTCAGATCTATGAATTTTCGCCTCTTCGTCGGTCCCGTGCTGTTGGCAACGTGGATGGCGGACTGGTTGTCTATCATCAAGGGGGTCGGGGATTGCGGCAGCATGTGCACATCCTGTAGCAGACGTCGGATCCACGTGGTCTGCTGTGCGGCGGAGGTGGCCGCAATATATTCTGCCTCACAGGTGGATAAGGCTGTGATGTTTTGCTTGAGGGACCCCCAACATATCGGTGTGCCGTTGTATGTGTGGAGGGTCCCCGATATGGACTTCCTGTCCGTGATGTCGGCAGCGAAATCGGCATCGGCATACGAGACAAGGAGGTTCTGGGGTTTCTCTTTGTCTGCTTGCTTGCCGGCTCGGAACGTGAGGCCTGTGTTTGGTGTGCCCTTGAGGTACCTTATCAGGCGTTTTAGTGCGTTCCAGTGCCTTTGTGTCGGGTTGTTGGCCGCTACTGCTAGTCTGTTTGCCAGGAAGTAGATGTCTGGTCGCGTTGAGTCAGCGATATAGCGTAGGTCCCCAATGATCTGCTGGTATTTTTTGAGTGTGTGCAGTTGGGTCTCGTCTTTGTCTGTTGGCTTGTGGAGCAGGACACCGTCGCAGTATGGGGTGTCTTTGGCATTGCATTTGGCCATGTCCACTTGCTGTACTATGTAGTTGATGGCGTTGGGCTGGGCGATGTGAATGTCTCCGTTTTGGTGTCGTGTCACCGTCCATCCGAGAAAAGTCCTGTGTTCCCCTAGGCGTTTGATGTTGTACGCTTTCGCTAGGGCTGCAGCGAACTCGTCTTTGAGTTTCGCGGTTGGGGCGATTACTGTGAAGTCATCCATGCTGACAGCAGCAATTATATGTTCTTTGCCTTTTTTTTGGACCAGAGGCACAGGTCTGCTTCGCTTTGCTTGAAGTTGTTCTTTCGTAGGAGTGTGAAGACTGCAGATAGGTATGTGTGGCCGGCGGATGGCGTCCCGTATATGTTCATGTTTAGTTTTCCGCCTTGGCAGGCATGTTTGTATGTGCCATTGAATCTGGCATGCTGTCTCACATATACTGTTTCTCCTCCGTTGTGCGCGAATTTTTCGTGTAGGTACGCTGACTTGATATCGATGTGTTCGATGTGCATGCGGTACTTGGCCGCTATTCCAAACATTGCGCGTACTGTGGTCTTGTCGGCCATGTACGTTGTAGTTTTGGATGGGTCGTAGTGCTTGTGTGGTAGCATTTTGTCCCCCCTTGCAGAGCATCGGGCTTTTCTCGATGCAATTTGTCCTTTGCTGTCCCTCTTGTAACGATATCCCATTTTTAGGGGTATCAGTTTCCGTTTCTTGGGGATTTCGGAGTCGGGTATCCACTGTACTACGTTCATGGCGTCGAGGTTGTCGAGTTCGGCGTTGTGGGCTTTTTCCCATTCGGCAGCGTCGGGGTATTTTTTGGCTTGTCCGGGGTGAGCTGGGGCGGGTGTGGTGCCTGTTATCTCTGTTGGCGTGCGATGCGGGGTGAAGGCTTTCGTGGCGTATGTGCGTGAGGCTACAGGATCGGTGGTGCTGTGGTATGGTTGGAAGTTGACGCATCGAACTCGTCGTGGTCTGTTCGTGTCGAGTTCGAGGACCATTATGTGGTTTTCGTCGATGCCATGGAGATACCTGGCGGGTGTTGCCCTGTGGGCGAGTTTTGATATTTGTTTCCGATTTGCTAACTCAGGTACTGTACCGAGCTGTCCGAACAGCAGGAATTGCGGGACGTCGGGGGTGGCATTGGTCCACATGGTGTAGGGAAGGGTGTTGATCCCGTGGTGGAGTATATTGTTGTACTTGAATGCAGCGTCCCTTACTGCGTCTTCCCAGTGCGTCTTGGGTAGTGAGCTGTGGTGGAGGGCGGCTCTGGCTGAGTTCATGAGTGTACTGTTTATCCTTTCCGCGATCCCATTTTGTTGGGGCGTATGTGGGACTGTAGTGCTGTGCATGACGTTGTGCGATCTGTATACGGCGCTGGCGCTGTCTGATACATATTCTTTCGCGTTGTCTGTGTGGAACAGTCTCGGTTTGCACCCTTTTCGTTTGTTGAGGGCTGTGAGGATGACATCCAGCCTGTGCGGTGTTTCTGCTCTTGATTGCAGGAAGTCGACTATGAGGTAGCGGGATCGGGTGTCTATTACTGTGAGTATGTATTTGTTGCCTTGCCTGGATGTGGGGTTGAATGGTCCACATATATCGCTGCTAAAGGCGGCTCCTACTCGGTAGTTGTGCGTCTTGGGGTAGTGCGGTGCGGGCTGCTGCTTCGCTGCAGCGCAGCTCGAGCAGGTGATCTGCGGTGGTCGTTGCCTGAGTGTGGGCGGGAGGTTTGGCAGGAGGCCGAGTTTGGCCATTTTCTGGAGCGTTGTTGGTCTGATGTGATTGAACAGTACATGATAGTGGTGGAAGTCCCTTTCTACAGCTGGGTGTGCTGGGGTGTGCGGTGGGGGCGCTGGGTTGTGCATTTGGTGTAGTGGGATTTTTTCTGCGCGTGGTGCAGTGTGGCCACGTGCTAGTGTGCGGCTTGGCTTTGGCGTCGCTGTCTTCTTTTTTTTGTTTTTGGATTTGGGGCTTTTTTGGTTTGGGTATCGGGTCTTTTGGAATTTTTTATTGACCGTGGTGGTATGGTCCGGGCTGCCATGCCGTTGCCTTTGGTTTTTGGGAGATCGAGGTAGTACATGCCTTTCCTGAAGCGTGCTTGCGCTACTATTTGTGGCGGGTGTGTGCTCGTGTCGAGTACAGTGGCCTGTGTGGGTGTGAACCGGACCTCTCCCCATTGCTCTGCTATGTCGTGAACTGATAGCAGGTTGGATCGCATTGCTGGGTTGGCGATCGCTGGGACTCGTATGTGCCTATTCGTACTGGTCCGTATATGTATCATCCCCTTGTGTGTGGCGGGTGGCGTGATGTTGGTGGCCGTGTTAGTTCGGATGATTTGTCGGAGTGGTTTCATGTTCGTCGTGGGTTTGCGAACATGTGACGGATGCGCTCCTGAGTCGAGGGCATACTGCTTACCTTCGCATATGTCCTCGTCAGTCACCTGTTGCGCGATTGTGTCGTCGTGTTCGTCGCGGGTGCTGGCCATTTTCCCGGTGGTGGTTTTGGGCGGCGAACGTGTTTGCCGAGGGGTTGTGCGCTTCTTATCGGTATTCGTGTACCATTGTTCCGCATTTTCCCTTGTGGCTGCATTGCCGCGTTGGGGTTGGTCGGGGTGGGTCGTTGATCCTCTGCCTTGCCTCCGGCTGCGAGTTCGTCGTCTCATTGCCTGGTAGTTGGGGCTGTCTGCCCATTGGTCTGTCGTGTTCATGCCTTGTGGACGTTGTTGCCTGATTTCCTGTTTTTCGTCTTCTCGAGCTTGTATGGATTTGAGTCGTTGGACGAGGTTGGCTATGGTTGTGGGGATTGTGTTGTTCGCGATCCACATGTCGGGTAGGTGTCGCAATGCCGGGTGCGAGTTGAGGCCGTGTATGATGAATTCTATCGTGACAGATTCATCATGTTGAATGCTTGGGTACTCTGCGAGGCACATTTTTGTCCGTATCGTTCGGTGTGCGGCGATGTATTCATCTAGGTCGCCTCCGGCCTTGATCTTTGTGCGTTGTGCTTCTTGTTTGAGGATGAGGTGTGTGGTTGGCGTTGAGTCAGTGAAGTGTGTTTTGATCTCTGCCAGAAGCTGTTGAGGGGTAACGCTGAGGTCCATGTCGATTGTGCTTGCCAGATCCGCTGGGAGGCTGGTCATGATGCTCATGCGTAGGAATGCACATTTTCGGCGGTATGTGGAATGGTACGGGCTCGTTACTGTGGGGGGTGGTGAGCTTTCGTCGAGGGCTGCCTCGACGTTGTTGATTATTGCTATGTCGTGGAGGGTTTGCGTCCATAGCTTGTAGTTCGTTCCGTCGCTTGCGAGTGGAGGTAGCTGTCCATGCATTCTTGTGTCAGCTTGGGGCATTTTGGGTGCTATTTCTTGCTGGTTTGACATTTGTGGGCGCTCTGCAGGGGTTGTCGGGGCGTGTTGTGTTGGCTCTACGGGGGTGATCGGAGCTTGGTGTTGTGGCTCTACGGGTGTGGTCGGAGCGGGTTGTGTTGGCTCTACGCTTGCTGGCGGAGCTTGTGGGGTTGGGGCAACGGGGCGTCGTGGTGCCGTGCTCTCGTTGTCCTGATGTCGTCCGGGTGGTCGGTATACGAGATGATCGTCTTGTAGTGGTGCGTGGTTAGGGTCCATAACCTGTGATGCAAGATCGATGGCTCGGTTTACTGTGATCGCGTCGCTATCTACCTTATGTAGGGATGGTAGCGATCCGTAGGCCGGCGGCGATCGTGGTGAGTTGAGGAACGATGACCGAGTTTACTGAGGGAGACGGACCGTGTGCGACTAAGAAGGGGAGCGGCGCCGGTGGCGTTCGAGATCCGGATGTGAAACGTGTCCACGTTGAGAACACGCGCCCTGGGTACGTGCACTTACGACATATTTTTGCCGACATTTTCGCCCTCTCCCATGAATTCCCATTCTCTGTAATCTCCCACCGTCCCTACTGTCCCTGCCATCTCCAATCTTTCCACGCTCTCCGCGCCCTCCGCGCTTTCCGCGCCCTCCGCGCTTTCCGCGCTCTCCGCCGCTGCCGGGAGAGGAGCGTCGGTGCGCCGGTGCGTGTCTGCATTTTTTAAGTGTGAAACGTGTTTCGGCCGGGAGTCTGGAGGTATGTTTATCGATTCTACATTCCGGGTGTGTTGCGCTCCCGATCCCGGTTTCCAGCACGGGTTGGGCGGGTTGGGCGGGTTGGGCGGGTTGGGCAGGATGTGGGCGGTGCGGAACGTTAACTGGAGAAATTGGGGGGTTAGGTTGTAGGGTATTGGAATCAATTTAATTGTGAGCGGTGACCATGATGTGGGGCTTGTGAGAAAGGTCATATGCGAAGCATGTTCTTCCGACGGAGTGAATTGAGGGACAAAACTGGGGATGCTGGGCGCTGGAAATCATTGCATACTCGTCGACTGAGGAGATGGGAGGGAATGGGGACTGTATTGAAGCACTCGAGGATGTTTGCTCGCCACTTGCGGTTGGAAGGGGAAGGGGCGCGTGGACATTGGGGACATTGGGGGGTGTTCAATGAAAGCGATGACAGCGTCACAGAGAGGTCGGAAGGGGAGGCGTCACAGAGAGGTCGGAAGGGGAGGTCGGAAGGGGAGGTGGGAAGGGGACTGTGCTGCGGCGACGGAGGGCGTATTAGGTAGAGAGCGGGGGTATTCAACGAAAGCGATGAAAGCGTAACTGAGAGGTGGGAAGGGGACTGTGCTGCGGCGACGGAGGGCGTATTAGGGAGAGAGCATGCAGAAGAGGGAGAACAGAGGGCCGTTGCGACGATGGTGTGAGTGCCGGACAATTGGCATGAGACGACGGCAGTAGGGAGGGGGTCGAGGAGGCAGAAGGGGTTGGTGGACAACGGGCGCGGCAAAAGGAGACGGCGCCGTCGAGAGCCAAAACGGGGGCGGGGTTAATGCGAGGTGCGGGAGGCGTGTGACTGGCAAGAAACAAGTATCAAAACCGCAGATACCATTCGCCCGTCCGTACCACCCCAAAGGTTAAGTATGCCGCGCCGACAGCCGCCACTCTTCACGCAATCAACACAACAGCCAGTTGTTATCGTGTGTCATTCTCGGTAACCTTTTGCTTCCGCCTCTGTGTTTCGCAATTTTCCGCGCTTGCAGACTCTACCCTTCTTCCTTTGCTGGCAAACCTTTTCGTGCAAACGAAACGTTTGAAACGTTTAACACATCTATTTTTACCAATAAAGAATCTTACTACACTGTACCGTACATGTGAAATCTAAACCCAGTTCTTTAAGATAACATTCACCTGCGCGCATAAAGAAGAAGACAAAGAAGAAAACCAAAACCAAACCGCATTTTCAGATCGCTCTTTCTTCTGCCTATATGTCTGCGTGTAAACCGTACCTCTGGCGTGCTTGACCCAGAAGGCCAAGATGGACGTCCTGGAACGTGAGCAAAACGTCTGGGTGCCACTCCGTCGCCTGCACGGCAAAAAAAGAAGAAACAGTGCCAGTGCGTCGTGTAAATAGGAAAGAAATACAAACAGAAAGAACGAAAAGCGCCGAAAAAACAAGCGGTGACTCGCGTTAGCAACAGCATCTCTCTCAAGCGCTGTTGCGGTAAGTCTCGCAGGCAAGGAGGCCGCCCATTTCACATATGTTCTTTGGTGCGGTCGCCGGGACGCCAGTGCGAGACTTACCTTTCAAAAGAGAGGACTCGTATTCGTGAACCACGGCCCAAACAGAATCGAAGCCGAGGTTGAAGCGGTTGTGTCGGAGGCGTCTGTGCGTTCTGTGCGTTCTGTGCGATCGGTGCGGTCGGTGCGGTGGGTTAAGGTGCATGTCGGGAAGGGAAAGGGAGGCGCACAGTCCGGTGCATCACATGTGTTTGTCCTGTGGATGTACAGAGGTGCATTTGTCTGAGGGTGGAAGTGAGAGTCGACATTTATCGTAGGAGAGACAGACAGTGAGTGGATGATCTGACGTGCGCATGAGCGCATGAGCGCAGGTGAGATCGTGATTCAAGCATTATTTCTGCCTGGAAGGACCCTCGGTGCGTGTCTGCATTTGTCAGTAAGTGTGAAACGTGTTTTCAGCCGGACGTCTGGAGGCATGTTCATCGATTCCAGATTCCGGGTGTCTTCCGCTCCCGATCCCGGTTTCCAGGGTCCGAAACCCCTCGACAAATGACGTCACTGTGCCCCATACGGGACAGATCCAACCAATTAAATGCATACGATCAATTTGCATTCCGCCTCCCCTGATTCCACGCATTTCGCTGGTCCCGCTGCTTCCTGTCGCGGACTTTGGAACGCCACATTTTGGGCTGTGTACTACGGGGGAGGGTAAAAACGTGGGAACGTGGGGACGTGGGGAACTGTAGCAACTTGTGGGGAAAAACAGAAAGAGAAGGTACCTCGCACAGACGGATAGACGCTCCCGTTGTCCGATGCCTTTATTTCCCTGGAGGCTACACAGCGCTCCGGGATTTATAGACCTCCATTACGAGGTACCCGCGCTACGAGCACACGCCTGAAAGGTCGTGCAGCGCTTAACATGAGCAATTAGGCATGAAGACGAAGAATTACATAGTTCCAATTTTCCCTTAGGTCATGACGGGCACTGCAATTAACTCTTCCAATTGTTATCCCGTACAAAGGTTGGATGCTATCAGCAAAAGACAGTAACACCTTCTGTGGCCTCTGTACAGTCGTAAGCGGTGTACGACTGTGCACAACAGTGTAACATCTAATTAATGCTCACGCACAAATTATGGTCCGAAGGGTCATCGATATCCATATCGATATGTACAGACACGTGTACCATTTCCTTGAGTTGAATCTTCCAGGCGAATGATTACAGTTCCCCATGAATTGATGTTCACAAGTAAGAAATAATTCATATCGTTTGATCTTTCGCCGCTGTCTTGAGTTCTTCCTTTCCGGGCGATATCAGAAAATCACGGAGAAGGTCGGGGACATCTTGTTTGAGTTGTAACAACGGTTCCCAGGTCTGATCTACCTCATCAGGTAACCCGGCCCATTGAACGAGAATATCGATCCCATTTGCGCCTCTTCGGATGTCTACCAATGTTTCGACGTTCTGATAAGTTGTCTCAGAATGGGTTGCGTATTCGAGAAGTGCAGGACTGATTTCCTGATCTTCTCGGTCAGCACGGTACCACATGAGTCTGCAAGCATGAACAGTTTCCTTCTTGCGTTCAAGAAGATCTTCCACCTCGTATACCCACTTACTCAGGATCTTAACAATCCTTCGTGGACCTCTCCATACAAACCCCAGCTTATGTCCTTTTCTTTGCGCTCGACGGACCAGAACCATGTCACCCAAGTGGAAATTAGCTGGTACGACATTGGTCTTTGCGTTGTGTTTGAGTATTTGACGAGCTCTCGTTGCGTCAGTACGTTGCTTTACGTCCTTGTGCATGTTTGACAAGGATATCTGCAGTTTGTCAATGTTGAGTATTTGGCGCAGTTTTATCTCGTCATCTGACACAGCACTCTTGTATGTGACAACGGGCAGCGCACGCATGAGAGGGCGACAGGGCTTAATTCCAGTGAAGACTTCTAGTGGTGTTCTGTAGACCCCAGCACAGCGTGTCCCAAGTCTTTTTAGAGGTGAGTGATTGAGAATAGCTTGTACGCAGTCTACGACAGCCGGCCAATCTTGCGGGGCAAGATGCCACTCTGAAAGCAATGCCTTACATGACCGCAGTACCTCGCAGCATACTCGCTCTACCGTACCATTTGCCCATGGGCTGTAAGCAGTAGTGAAGTGACGTCGGACCTTATACTTGCGGAACATCTCCTCGTCCAGCTCATTCAGAAAGTGCGATCCCTGATCGCTAACTAACCAGTCCATAGTACTGAAAGATGCAATCCACTTGGAAAGGGCTAGCGCAGTGACTTCTGCGTTAGCAGCATCAGCAGGATGCAGCCAAACAAAAGACGAAATGTCATCCCTGATTATCAGTATATACTTCATACCCTCAAAACCAGCACCCATGTATAAAAAATCCATGTGTACTACTTCATTGGGTTTTGAGCCATGAAGTGCCGTACCTAGCGGCCTAGGAACGCTTTCTCCGCTACGCGTTACAATACAATGGATGCAGGATTGAACAAACTCCTCGATATCATTCGACATTTCCTTCCAGTAGAAGTTCTCTCTGATGATGCTCTCCGTCGCCTTTTTTCCGCGGTGTCCTCCCAGACTACAGTGTGAAATTACCAAGACCTTCATGTGCAGCCTTAGATCAAGTCTCGGAATCCAAATGCAACCTCTTCTCTTCCAGAGCTTTTCTTCATCATCCCAGGCAATCCCTTCATCCGCAGGCGCAGGGCAATGTTTGTTCTGTGATTTTCGAAAGACTTCCATCGAAGGCCAAATGTATTCCTCTGTGGCAGGCGAGTCAACTATCCCTTCAATTCTCGAAAGTTTTGCCAATTTGCGGAGTGAACGCTTCTCCGATCGGTAGCCTTTCAGCCACCGAGTGAGAATGTCCGCGAATACATTCTTCTCCCCATCCACATGCTCAATTACATATGTGAATCTCGACAGGTACAGCGCCCAGCGCTGTACTTTACACACAATGTGACGCCCTAAAGCTGGCTCGAGAGCCACTGGGGCAAATATGAATAGGAGGTTCCGGTGATCAGTGAACACGTGGGTGGGCTGATCGTCATAGAAAAGATAGTCAAGTTTCTTGAACACTTGGTAAATAGCGAAAGCCTCTTGCTCGAATGTGCTCCAATTTATTTCTGCCTTTTTGAACTGTGCCCCAAGGAATGCTAAAGGTTCATGCATCTGTTCTTCCACCGGTTTTTGTAACTCTCCAGGATCCGTCTGTGTTACCACCGCCGACCAGAATTGGTTTGACGCGTCAGTATAGACACAAATCTTCTTGCCCTTCTTTGGGAAAGAAATCAGAACAGCATTTCTAATTGTGTCCTGTAGACTTCTGAAGGCTTGTTCCTGTTTGTTCCCCCAGGACAGAGTTTGAAGTGCAATGTTTTGAATCGATCGCTTTGTTCGCCGTCCAGTCCGTGTGTAAGCTTCTTCGAGGACTTCTGTTAGCGGAACGGATCGTTCAGCAAATTGTGGTATGGAGTTTGACATCCACCTGAGACAGTGCACAAACTGGCACAGTTCCCCCGCGGTATGTGGCATATCAAGTTCCTGCAAGGCTGAAACTCTTGTTGGATCCATCTTGACACCATTTTTCGATATGATCCTGCCACACCATCTGACTGCTTTTGTGAAGAACACACTCTTCTTTGCCGAAAGAAACAGTCCATACTTTCGACAAGTTAAAAAAACTGCAACAGGAGTTGCAGTAGATAATCTTCTCCCCGGGAATGGATAATAAAGTCGTCCAACCAGGCTTTGAGATTTTCCCGCATCTGATGGAATAACGGTTCAACTTTGCTCTGAAAGTTTGCCACTGAGTTTACAGCCCCTTGCTGGGTCCTCGTTGGTGAGTATATACCCTTGGGTGTGACCATACTGTGTGCGGCTTGGGAATTTGCGTCCAAGGGCAGCTGCCAGTATCCACTGACAAAGTCAACAGTAGCAAAGCAATCACTGTTTCGGAAGTCCACAACTTCCGAATCAATGTGCGGCATTGGCCAAGAAATGGGTTCCGTAGCAGCATTCACTGCTCTGAGGTCGACAGTCATGCGAAACCTCGCTCTGGAGTCCTTCGGTACGAGAAGCGGGGCTGCTGCCCAGGTAGCTGCATGGTTCTTGCGTACAAATCCCATTTTTTCGAGGGTGTCAATGTACCTGTTCAGAAAGTCGCGTTGGTCTGCCTTGTAGCGCCTAGTTTTAGCTATGACTGGTCGTGCTCCAAGCTTCAGTTTGACTTTCATGGGCTGTACCCTTGCTGGCGGTGATCTACCCAAACGAACACGAAAAATGTCTTGAAACTCAAAAACCAGGTCACGTAGTTGCTTCGCACCCTTCTCAGAGAGTCCGTTCTCCTGAGCTTCCTTGATCTTTGCTGATAGAGCATTCTGCAATTCCTCCTTTGTGTCTTCACCGAGATCAATATAAATGTCGTCATCGTCGGCGAATCCGTCATCTCCGTTTTGACTATGGAATATGCCGTCATCTCGCATGATCTTGGCAAGTGTTCCATTCTTCAAATCTTTACCCTTTGTAAGGATGTCTGGTACATTTACAATACCGTTGTGTTTGTCAGATGCGGCTTCGAGAATTGTCTTTGTGTCTAGGCCGAGCCCTTCCAAGACGGGACGTCCAATTAGGACATGTTCGGCTGGCTGGTCACTTACAGCCCACTCCACATTTCGGAGCAGCAAAGAAGCTCCATGTCGGATGCGCAACTCCACATCCGCTTTCACAGTCTTACAGCATGTGACTTTGGCGGTCCCTTTACTAGCTTGGGCCTGAACGGCCAGGGAGTACACGATTGGCTTGTCAAGTTGAGTGACAACTACGTGTGGGATGCAAGCTTTCAGCTTGTCGAAGATATCAGGCGGCATCAGGTTGTCGTCAGAGCAGTTGTCTGCGAGTACCAAGGCGTGAATCGTTTCATTAAACTTGGCGGTAAACAAGGTTGAGTGATTGTCAATATCCTCTGCAGCCATTCGTTTCATGAACTTCGGCTTCTTCTTCCTTGCTGTATTCTGTTTGCGCCAGCTCTCAATCAACTTCTGCTTCAGAGCATCATTTCCTTTGCAAAGCGGGCAATCTTTGATGTAGTGTTCCTCGGTACAGTCAGGGTGCAGACACTTAGGCAGATGCTTGCGTTTACCCTTTTGGTACTGTGACGAGTCCCCAAACTTACCCTTGCCATATTCGATGGCTCCATCGCTCCTTCCAGTTTGGCTCCTTTGCATTTGACTCTTCCCTTTCGGTTTCTTATCTCGCTCATGAGAATGATTTCGTCGGTTGCTTGTTTTTTCGACAACATCCGCCAAACGGACAAGCTCGGATATGAAATAGCGAAAGTTCTTGCTACGCAGGCGTTTCGCATCCTGCTTCTCAAATTCGTCCTCAATCAAGTCTTTCAGCAGTTGTGGCTTGAGACGATCGAAGATATGGCCAATGGCGAGCTTTGGGCATTCGTGTGGGAAGTTTGAATATCCTGAAGCTTCGAGTGCTCGCTTGTAGTCCAGAAGTAGCGTATCGATACGTGCCTCAGCACCGGGAACAGACATTTTTATCTGAACGTTTTTGATACTCCGTTCCACATCAGACAACTCAATTTCTCCTGGCGGACGTTCACACTTGGCATTTACGCACTTGACAAGTTCATCTTCGGTAATGTCTTGGACACTAGGGCTATCGATGTAACCACGCTCTACGAACAACTCGAGCACATTGTGGTCCACGGTCGTCAGGTAGGAGGACAACTGTATATCCACACAGGGGTCACGATTCTTTTCCGCAACTTCCCTTTCGTAGTTCTCACGTGCCTTCCTAAAATTGATAAAGTCAAGCAGCGTGACGCACGTGAGTCTTGGGGCCTTTATAGTATCAACAATCGTCTGGTTTTTCACAGGACCCCTCGTCGGAGACGGCTCATCTTCCAAAAGCGTCGAAGCCTCAATACGATGCTGAGCCATCGTGCTTCTCTCAAAGTTTGATCCACAAATCTTCTTCGCGAAAGATATATCTGTAGCAACTTGTGGGGAAAAACAGAAAGAGAATGTACCTCGCACAGACGGATAGACGCTCCCGTTGTCCGATGCCTTTATTTCTCTGGAGGCTACACAGCGCTCCGGGATTTATAGACCTCCATTACGAGGTACCCGCGCTACGAGCACACGCCTGAAAGGTCGTGCAGCGCTTAACATGAGCAATTAGGCATGAAGACGAAGAATTACATAGTTCCAATTTTCCCTTAGGTCATGACGGGCACTGCAATTAACTCTTCCAATTGTTATCCCGTACAAAGGTTGGATGCTATCAGCAAAAGACAGTAACACCTTCTGTGGCCTCTGTACAGTCGTAAGCGGTGTACGACTGTGCACAACAGTGTAACATCTAATTAATGCTCACGCACAAATTATGGTCCGAAGGGTCATCGATATCCATATCGATATGTACAGACACGTGTACCATTTCCTTGAGTTGAATCTTCCAGGCGAATGATTACAGAACGTGGGGAACGTGTTAACGTGGGGACGTGGGGACGTGGGGACGTCATCGCTAACGCCTCGGGCTGCTGTGCGGGCCGGGAAGCCGAGATGGCAGGCAGTAGGGAGCGTAGCGAGTGAGGGAGGTCTCGTGAGCAAGAGGCAGTGTGCGGGATGATGGATTTGGGGAGGGGGGGACGGCAGCGGGAAGAGACGTCGGAAGGGCAAAAGGCTTAGTTGTAGAGTATTTGGATTGCGTAATGTGTAAAAGGAATATGTTTAGCGAGAGGAGAGAGAAAAGTGTTTGTCGCTAAGACCCGTGCGCGTTTGAACTCAATCGAAACGGAGGCGAACAAGTAGATGAACATAGACAAGACGAGGTTGGTGAGGAGAGGAGGAACAATACAAATACAATAAAAATACAATAAAAAGGCAATAGAAAGAAAGCAGAAAGAGAACAGAAAGAGAACAGAAAGAGAACAGAAAGAGAACAGAAAGAGAACAGAAAGAAGTAGGAAGAAAATAGGAAGAAAGTAGGAAGAAAGTAGGAAGAAAGTAGGAAGAAGGTAGGAAGAAGGTAGGAAGAAAGTAAAAAAAGTAAAAAAAGAAAGTAACTAAGTAACTAGGTATGGTACGAATTTTGCCCGGGCCAACTTGGTTGGGTGCCCAAGTGGCTCAACCAAGTTGGGCACGCAACCAAGTTGGGCACCGGGCGGGAATCGAACCCAGGGCCTCGCAGGCGCAGAGTGTCAACTGCACCACCAGCAACCGGTTGTCCACTCTGCCACGAACTCCCCTCTCCCAAACAGCGGACTCTGCGGCGACACAGTGTGGATACCAACGGTATTTAAAGGTATGCATTTGTCCTCGCAATCAACATTGCTTCTATAATTTGAAGATTGTCCGTAATGGCAATTGGACGAAGTCTGAAGATAAGGCTGATGAAGCTTGGGTCGTGATATTTACTTTGAGAGACTATTCTAGGCCTTAAGTAGTCCTGATAACCGCAGCTCGTCGCTTTGATTACCAAAGGGATGCTCAGACAGTAATAGAGTCATCCGTGTAGGATGAAGCACATTACTGTGTTAGTCAATTACACTACCAATAGGTTACCTTATATCCTGGCGTTTCATGACACTTAACGTAACATCCCTCCGGTTATGTAATGGCTAGTCCATTGGGAACCATGCAGATCGTAAAAGATGGTGAAATATTTCCACAGGCTTACAAATTTCGGCATATGCGCTGCTGCACGTCATCATACTCCTCCTTGCCGTATTTGTCCTCTGATTCTTCCTTGAAAATCCTCAATAGGCCTCTCATCTGTTGAAATTTCCCCTGGGACATCGGCTTTGTCATGATATTGCTTGACATGTACTCTGAGGGACAATACCTGATGGAAACAACACTGTCTCGGACTAGATCGCGAACAAAATGGTACCGGATAGCCATGTGCTTGGCCCTTTTCTCTGTCTCACTCCAGGCAATGGCCCCAGATATCTTCCGCGATACGTGTGGGAAGACTGAGATTCGCACCTAGCTCTTTGATCAGCTCTCTCATCCACCTGACCTCCTTGGCACACTCACTCAGGGCAATGTATTCGGCCTCACTGGTGGACATTGCAACAGATTTCTGCTTCTGCGTTCGCCAAGAGACCAACGCATTTCCAAAGAATATAGCCATTCCACTCATCGACTTCCTGTCAGCGCAGCTCGAGGCCCAATCTGCGTCGCTACTTGCATTTAGCATATCGGTTAGGTCTGTGTTAGCGCTCTTATTTTTCGGGTAGAGCAGTCCAAAAGCTTTTGTCCCTTTGAGATACCGCATGATGCGTTTCACTGCAGTCCAATGCTTATTTCGTGGCGCAGCAGCAAATCTGCAAAGCATACTGACAGCGAAGGAAATGTCGGGACGAGTCCTTGTTGATAGAAACAGAAGGGCACCGATTGCCTCTTTGTATGGCACTACAGCTACTGGTTCGTCCTCGAAGACTGACCAATCTTGCCCTGGCAACACTGGTGTGTGAACGATACTGCAAGTGGACATGTTGAAGCGATCCAAGACCTTTTCGATGTATGCCTCCTGAGTCAAAAGCATACTGGATCCCATATCCTTGAACTGCACACCAAGAAAGTATTCTGCACGGCCCAAATCCGCCATACTGAGAAGGCTGGACAATTCCTTCTTCACTCGATGAATGTTCCTTGTATCTGACCACATTACCAAGATATCGTCCACGTACATGAGTACCCACACCTGCTATTTTCTTTTTCCCTTAGTATACACACATTCATCCGCTTTGATTTGTTTGAATCCGAGGGACGTTATCAGCTCATTCCATTTGCGGTTCCAAACTCTAGGTGCATTCTTGAGACCATACAAGGCCTTTCTCAATCGGAGTACAGTACCTTTCTCCACATTTGGTTGCACGTGCGAGAGAAGTTCGATGAGCACCGGCTTGTCTTCATCTAACTTACCGTTCAGGAAGGCATAGGATACGTCCATCTGATGTACCTCTCCTCCTTTCATCCATGTCATAGCACACGTCAGCCGAATGCTAGAAAAGTCAACAACAGGAGCATATACCCCTTCGTCCAAAATCTGCTGATATCCCTTCACGACCAATAGAGCTTTGTACTTGTTGACACTCCCGTCAGCATTTCGCTTGATCTTCAGTACAAAATTAGTACCCAGAGGCTTTGAAGTACATTCTGTACGATTGATACTTGTCCACGTTGCGTTGTTGATTAGAGACTGTACCTCAGAATCGATGGCTTCCTTCCATTCATTAGCGTCTTCACGAGAAAGTGCTTCCTGCAGTGTGGGTGAGTCGAGTGTCTCATACTGAAAACCTATTCCCGTATGAGCTGACTTAGCTGAAAATGTCAGTCTGTTGGGACTCCTCCTATCCCTGATAGGATACCTACCGCTTACCTGATAACGAGTTCCAGGTGTATAAGTAGGAACATCAGTACAGTATCGGTCTCAGCAGATCCCTGTGCAACGTCCTCCGCTTCACCGGATTCCTGCTCTTCTGTTTCATTCTCATCATCATCATCCCCGAACTCATGAATTAGTTCAGGCATTTCAACATCTGTGTTGTAAGCGTCGTCCTCCATCTGCATATTTTGTACATCATTTTAACATTCAGTATCCCAAGACCTCGCTGGGAAAACATTCTCATTGACAATTACAGGTCGCACATGTTGTACTGTCTGCATATCCGTGTACTAGACGCTGAAAATAGAATGGGGCAGACAACGTAGCAAAACTGCCTCCCTGCTCCTCTTACCCAATTTATTCCTCAACTGTTTGGGAATATGGACCATCACCTGACATCCAAATGTTCTAAAGTGTCCCACATAGGGTTTCTTTCCAGTCAGAAGTTCCAGAGGTGTCTTCATTCCACACTTGCGTGTTCCAACGTGATTACAGATGTCGGCTGCCGTTGTGACAGCCTCACCCCAAAACTGAGCTGAAAGTCCTGAATGGCTCAGCATAGACCGAGCCATATCCATGACTGTGCGGTTAGTTCTCTCCGCTACTCCCTTCTGCTCGGGCGTGTATGGCGCAGCTCTTCGAACACCAATTCCCTTCATTGAAAAGTAGTGCAGCATGCCCTCGTATTCTCCTCCGTTGTCAGAGTAGACGTTCTTAATGCTAACGTCAAATCTTCTCTCAAACATGGCTTCGAACTCCTTAAACTTTTGTAGGACTTCAGACTTACGGACCATGAGAGATACCATCTTGAAACCTGACCATGCGTCAATAAAAGTCACGAAATACCGCTTGTTCCTGATGCTGGCCACCGGCATAGGTCCGCATACATCTGAGTGTATGATTTCTCCAGCTTCAGTCGCTTTCTGAGTTCGTTCCTTTAGCGATGAGCGCGTTTGCTTTCCATCAAGACACCACCGCGCAATTTTTCGATTACTATCGACTCTTGTTCTCCAGCGGGTTTGAGGTGGCACTTTCCAGCTCTGAATGTCACTTCATGTCCCTTCTTGTCCATTTCTGCGCAAGAAAGCAGATTTGTCTCAAGGGTGGGCACAAGAATTACATCTTTCAGCACAAGGATCGCGGACGATCCCTGACATCGCTACACGAGATTACTGCACCACCCGATGTCTCCGAAAACACGGACCGACCGTCACCCAGAACGACCTTCCGCTTCACGCTTGTGAAAGGAGCCGTTAGAGGTGATTTACTTCCCACCATATGTGAACTAGCGCCTGAATCGATGATCGTCTTCATATCGCCACCGTCAATGCCGGCCATGGCAAATTGCACCTTCGGCTTGGTACAGACTTTTGCGTACTTGAAAGGCTTTTTGCATTCTCGGTCCTTCTTAGCATAGCAGTCCCTCGCAAAGTGTCCTTTCTTACCACAACTGTAGCATAAAACATTTGCTTTAGCTTTCAGAGCACTGGCAAATCTCATCGAAACCCCAGAGCGAGTTAGATCCACGCTGGGACTTTGTTTCGAATCATACTCCTGGAGCATGCGACTTGCTGCTGAATCCCATGTCAGCTTATCGTTGGAGAGCGTCTCGAGCGCCGAGATGACGGGACCATACGACGAGGTCGCCTTATCGCCGAAGCTTGCCAGAAGAATTGCCACTTTCATTGATTCCTGTACAGGACATTCCATAGATTCTAAGCGATTAAAGATGCCTTCCATCTCATCAATGTACTCCGACATTGACTTTGCCGAACTGTAGTTCATCTGATGTAACCTGGTCTGGAGCTGAACACGCGTGGTCGCCGTAGCGGTGGCGTACCTCTCACACAGCTTCCTCCACATGACAAAAGGGTTCGTCTTCTCAGCCATTACAGTGCGAAGCGGCTTGTCGCCAAGTGCCTGGATAATGATACTTCTTGCCATCTGATGCACCGCGACCGATGGCTCCGTACACAGGACTCCTCAACCGCCGCAAGCCTCACGGTGCACCAATATATTGCGTGGCATTCAATATATTGCGTGGCGTTTGTATCGCTGCCGCAAGCCTCACGGCGCACCAATATATTGCGTGGCATTCAATATATTACGTGGCGTTTGTATCGCTTTATCTCTTCTAGCATTTAGGTTGCCCTACTTAAAGATAGTGCCCGACTCAATAAACTGGACGGGCAAGGAACTTTCACCTTCACAATCATTACCCGCGGACTGTGCAACAGTGATCACTGAGCTCTTTTTGCTTAATTTGACAACCTCGAACGCCGCTATCATGGGCTCCACTGGGGGTCCATCAGCAGGCCAGAATCTCTTTGTACCCATCTGGCATCCAATACTGCTAGAAATTGGAAGTAAAGACATCCATTTCTTCTCGCGACAACGAGAAAGCTACATTCTCAAGGTCAAGGAGGCCCAACAATCTGGTAGCACTATCCAACCCGTCTCTCTAGCCGCTTCGCTCAATCGCGACCTTCTGACTTCTCTCATCGAACAAGGGGAATTTGGAGATTCGGTCAACAAGGAGGAAGAAGCAACTGATGGTGTCATACAAAAGTGGTTAGACAGCAACGGAACCGTCAGTCTCGAATCCATCACCCTAGAGGAACTCGAGACTGCCATCAAGACATCAATACGCATCAATGTGAATGAGACAGACCCTAAGCTTCGCATAAAATCCTTGTTCATGGATTACCGTACTTTTCTCAGGACAAAGAAGTGGGACATCCTCATTGAGAAGAATCCCAAGCTGGCCATCAACCAGGTCTGTTCTTTATTGAAGCCCCAAGCTCTAAGAGAAAAATTTGAATCGGACTTGGCGCTCGATAAGCACGAATTACGAGAACTTTGGAAGCCATTTTACAGACATGTGATTGCAGAGGCTGTCTATTGCGACAAGTACGTGCCAGTGAAGACACCTCTGACCAAATTAAGGACTCCAGATCGCGAGAAAACCATGGACAAGAACAAACTAGACCCCAAACACAAACCGTCTGGAGGCTCGGGGCGAGCCACCCTGGGAATGCGTTGGGGTTAGGAAAAAGATAAGAAAACTCAAGAACCGCAAAAACTGATGAGTACGGAGCAGCCGTTGTGTCTGAACACTAATAAGTGTAAAAACATCATAAGATGAAGGACTGCGACATCTCCACAGAAGCGGAAAAGGCATCATTTCTGAAGAAGTACTACGATGAAAAAGCCACCAACAGATCGTCCCTCAAGTCTATGACGTCAGCCGCCCCCATCCCACTCAACGCGGGCCGTTTTGAAGGAAAACTGGCCGACATTGTGCCAGTCGTCGTGAATGGTGACTATGGCGCGGATCATTCAGCTTTGTCGGAAGCTCACCTCCGAACCAGCGCTGAAGCCAATGTTTTCATCCAGATATTGCCTCTAAATGTGCCCATTCGAATGTATCTTGCTCTTAGATCCCGGGATATCGAGGAAGAAGTGACTTACCAAGCTAAGAAAAATGCACGGCTTTCAATAACTATACAGCTGCCAGTAGGACTGCTGCGGCTTCGAAACGTTGAATTCCTCGTATTTGAAGAATCTATGCAGGAAGTACTCCTCTCGCGACCTCTCCTGAACTCCCTTGGCTTCAATTTGGACAAACACCTTTCAAGCGTTCGAAACACTTTCCACAACGCTGACTTCTCGCACGTGGGCTTTCATTCGTCTTCTGCAGCACCCTCTACTACGGCAGCGAAGCACAACACTCATCTACCGTCTACACCATCTCGACTGGCCCGCCTATTTCTCAACAAGTCACACCAGCACATAGACTGGCCCCTATGTGATGAAGAATCCCTGCAGACGCAAGAACCAGTGACAGCGACAAAACAGAACACCGAGGAGTGCGACGACGCTACTGAGACCACACCTTCACCCCTGCTCTATGGCGATGGCGAGGACGACGACCCCCTCCGACAAACAGAATACCTGTCACCTGGAAAGGATATTCGGGAAAAAACTACGGAGCATCTACGTGCAAGTCTGGCTGCAGCTATTGCCAATGGACTACCAACTGAACTTCACACGGAGTTAAAAGGCCTACTACACGAATACCGCGATATTTTTCGAACAAGGCTGCGAGCCGATCCACCTGCCGCTGTGCCTCCTATGATTATTAGGCTCAAAGCGAACGCAAAGCCGGTATGCGTCAAACTCCGCAGGTACTGACCGCCATAGGCGGCCTTCCTTCGCCGCAAAGTCGTTGAACTCATACAACTAGGTCTAGTGCGACGCAACAACCGAAGCCTATAGGCTTGTGCACCCCTACTCGTACCCAAACCAGGACCCGAAGAGTTTCGGTTTACGGTCGACCTGCGCCCCGTGAATCATCAGACCATCCCTTTCATATGGCCGATGCCCCATCTCCAAACCGCAATTTCCGGCCTGGCAGGCGATACATGCTATGCATGTATAGATTTATGTCATGGTTACTGGCAAATGCCTCTTGACCGCAAGTCTCAAGAATGTCAATCGTTCATCACCCCGGATGGCGTATTCACGCCAACTCGCGTCCTGCATGGACAAACCAACGCCACATTTTATTTTCAGAGCACCGTCAGCGAGCTCTGCCTCCCTATACGTGATAATTTACTACAGTGGCTGGACGATCTACTTTTTCACTGCAAAAATGAGAGAGAACTACTCGAAAAGCTTCGCACTTTCTTCAGAATCTGCAGTGAAAACGGAATCGAGCTCCACGCCGCTAAGTGGCGTTTTTTCTCAAAACCGTGAGATGGTGCGGACGCCTCATCTCGGCGAATGGGATCAAAATGGATCCCAAGCATCTGCAGCCGCTCCTTGATATGCCCCCGCCTTCTAACGGTGCAGAACTACAGCAGTTTATATGCGCAGCGAATTGGATGAGGATGGCCATCCCCGACTTCAACCAAATGATAGAACCTTTGACCACTCTCGTGGAAGACACCCTCAACATCGCAGGCCGTCGGACGAAGACAGCCGCTTCTAAAGTCTCATTAACACAAAAATGGAATCCAGCTCACGGCGATTGCTATAGAAGAGTCAAGAGCGCACTTGCCGAATCTGTGACTCTAGCACACCCTCACCCAGACAAGCTATTGTTCCTCTTCACTGATGCAAGTGAACACCATTGGGGTAGTGTCCTGACCCAAATACCACAAGGAATCGTAGACGATCCGTTTGAAGGACAAAAACATGAACCTCTCGCTTTCCTCAGCGGCTCGTTCAAGGGAACTAGCGCCCGCTGGTCGACTCCAGAAAAAGAAGCCTTTGAAGTAGTTGAGTCAGTTACGCGCCTAGACTATATTCTACTGCGCCCCCACGGATTTCGACTATTCACCGACCACAAGAATTTAGTGTACATCTTCAACCCCACGGTTGACAACCCCTCTATTCAGAAGCACGTTGCTAACGAAATCAAAAGATGGGCCCTGACACTCGCCGCCTTTCAGTACACAACTGGGCACATATCTGGGGATGAAAATGTTTGGGCTGATCTACTATCACGATGGGGAGCCACGGCTAGCAAAGAAGAAATAACTATCACCTCTGGCCGCATGGCCTCCCTGTTCTCCGCGCCAATAGCACCTGATCTTGATCCAGATTTCACTTGGCCTTGCAAGGAAGACATGAAGGCAGTCCAAGAGGAGGCCATCAACGAAGGCATCCCTCCAGCCTGTAAGCACCAAAGAGACAGACTCATTACTCGAGAAGGGGGAGCGATCTGGATCCCATCCACATTTCAAGGTCAACACATCCAACTCCATACGTGCGTTATTGGGCATTGTGGAAGAACCGGTCACCGCGGTGCCGACACTACGGTCGCCAATATACAGGAACACTTTTTCTGGAGCCGACATTTTCTCATTTTGCAACAGCTGCCTCCATTGCCTTGCCACAACCGGAGGGTTGCGAATTCCTCGTCCTATGGCACACACACTGCATGCCGACAAACCGAACGATTTACTACATTTCGATTTCCTGTACATGGGACCGAGCAACGACGATCACCAGTACGTACTCATTCTGAAAGACGACGCATCCTCCTTGGTTCGCTTGGAACCCTGTCCATCTGCCGATACAGAGCACACAGTAAGGGCTCTCATGAGCTGGTTCTCTCTTTTTGGCGTCGTGCTGACGTGGAGCTCTGATCACGGAACGCACTTCAAGAACACTGTAATGGCCGCCCTCAACCGTCATTTGCACGCACATCACCACTTCACCACTCCGTACTGCCCCCAGTCAAACGGTACTGTCGAAACAGTATGTAAACAAGTTCTTCGTGCTTGTCGCGCACTACAATCCGAATTTCGATTGAAAGAAAAGGAGTGGCCCACCGTTCTTCCACTACTACAGAGCATTCTGAACCATTCGAAACGTCCGAGTCTAGGGAATCGTGCTCCGATAACGGCATTCACGAGTCTACCCCCAGACAGTCCACTGCGCACACTACTGCCAGCAGGAGAACCACACCCAGCATCCCTGGATTTTTTAAGAGCACAACGAATCATACATGTGGTACAATTCCACACCACGGCCCCCGGTGGGAGATGAGAACCGCCTGGACGGGCGGTTACTACTGTAGTAATCGTGCACGCGCCCTCTGAAAGCACAGTAGCACCTCCACGGCGCAGCGGTGGCATAACCGTTGGCGCCGGTCGTGGCCACGGGCACACGTGTGCGACCCGTCCGGTAAGTAATTAGCAATTAGTAGTTAATGGTACAAATTAGCCAATTTAGTACAGTAGCTGGTATATCGTATGTAACAGCTACTGTAGCGGGACAGGTGTCCTGGCGTCCCATTTAGGGGTTAAGAACGGGGGCACCTGCCCCGTTCCAGTAAACGGGGGGCAGACTCGCCTCCCTTCCCTTTACGGCTTTTTGTTACCTCCGTCCAGTTTTACCTCTAAGTCTCAGGCCTCTAATCTGTGACCGGCTGTGTGGTTATAGCACCTCCACTCAGCTGCGCGTCACCGGCCACGTGTGCCTTCCCTCTTTACGAGTTCTTCCGATCGGTCCGCGCTCGCGTGGGTACCTCTCGTCGCGCGCTCCCTCACACTAATCCCCCCTCGTTTCCGAGTGGTCGGGACGTGGGTAGTTGTACCACATTTTGGTACTCTTGTGGAGGGCATAACTACAGAGGTTGAGCCCGCACTGGATCGCCAGCGCGAGCAATTACCGATCAGATTGAAAGAGGTCGAAAATCACCGCGTCGATCGCCAGTGATCATCGACGATGAACCGTGCGGATTCCGCCGGAGAAGATACCGCCTCTGGGCGAGCAAGTACCCGCAGTGGCAGAGGCGCACAGCGCCCCCGGATCGACAATCCGGAAGCCCTGCTACGCCCGCCATCTACCAGGGGCCAGAAAACCCCTTCTGTTTCAGACACCACCGCCGGGCTACCGGCTGGTGGGGGGAACCGCGTACAAGTACTATACGACGCGTTACTCACGCGACTACAAACCTGGATGGAGGATTTCCTCGCTGAGGAACTACCTCAGGTCGTCCAGGTTTGCCTCGACTGAACGGCACCAAGACTGGTGCCGGAGCATGCGCACACCGCGCTCCGCGCCCTGCTGGACGAGAAGATCGCCCCCCTCGTACGCGACGAGGTGGTGGCAGCGCTCGCCGCGGAGGAGGACGAATCTCCGACCGCATTGGCTCTAAAGGGATCTATTAGCTCCGCCGTGGCCATCCGTCTGGCCACGACATTTACCGAAACGGGAGGCGCGGTACCGCCGCCGCCGCCGCGCCGTGAAACCGTTCCGGGCTCAAGCTCTAATATCGCTGATCCTATCGGCGCCGTACCCGGGACTGATAGGATGGACCCTCACCCGGAGGGCAGAGTCATCTATCTCCCAACCGTTCACGGTGCTACAGAGAGTACCACAGAAAATGTCCTCCCCATACTCGCCGGTAAGGGCGACCCCCGCGGGACAGACAACCGCCTGGGGCTCCCCGAGACAGAGAATCGGGACCCGTACCGGTTGAGAAGAAGACGTGCACCCGGCACGCACAGGACCGAAGCGGAATACACCCGGTATTCCGACGCAGAAGACCCCCGTCACAGGGCGGATGAAGACCGCGAGGGACGCCGCTGGCGATACCGCGATAACCGCGAGGCACGCCACGGGCGATACCGCGATGCCAGAGGGGGAGGGTACCCTTCCGATGATGACCCATCCGGCTCGGAGGACTCTCGTAGGCCGGGCCACAGGGCACACCGCGATAGAAGCCGAGACCGGCACCGGCACGACCCGTCCGACTCGGAAGAGTACCACACCGAGTCGGATGAGGAGCGTCGTCGCTCGAGCAGACACCGCCGGGCTGCCCCGAAGAGCGACGAGAGACGGCCCACGGTAATCAGGCCCCTCAATGACCTGTTTACCAAGGCCGTCAACTACAAGACCTACCGCCTGGAACGGCGTAGCTCGCGCTACGACTCTACAGTAGCGCGGCCCATTAACCGTTACCAGAAGAAACTGGACGTGCAGATGAGGTCCCACACGTTCAGTGGTCAAGATCCGATTGCGATATTGGGATTCCTCGCGCGCCTCAAGATGGCGTGCGACCACAACGGAATCACCGAGGGAGCCGCCGTGTGGTGCTTCCAGTTCTACCTCACCGGTTAGGCTCACGCCCTACTCCAGTCCCGCCTCAATGGAAATACCATGGCGGTTGACGTGGAGCGGCGCGAACTGCTCCGGACATACTCACAGGTGGTCAACTTTCTGTTGCGCACCTATGCTACCGACGAGGTAATTTCCGAAGCGGTTGGGGATGTGACCTCCTTCCGTCAAAGTTCAAACATGACGGAGGAGGTCTACAGTGACCACCCCTGGGACAAGGCACTCCGCTGCGGTACGGTATTCTCCGACAGGCGGTTGAAGTCCCTGCTCGTAGAGGGGTTACTGCCCGCCACGTGCGCGCAGGTTCGTAATTACCTCGCCACGCACCCGGATGTGGACTACCAATCCGTCGCTCGCTATGCGCAAGCGATCGTGGAAACCAATCGGGCTTCCCGTCGACAAGGGATGTCAGCCATGGCTCACCGAGAGCCGTCCGGAGCGGCTAGAGGATTCGACCGCACCGCAAGGACGAGGCCCGTGCTGTCGGTTGAGTCGGCATCCGACATCCTGACGGCCGGGGGATTGGCTGAAGAAGCACTCCTGGCCGTGACGGACCACACTGCCACGCCAACCTCGATGAGCTCGCCACCGACGAGTTATTATCCGTCGCCGGCAGCCTCGACGGCGAGCGCCCCAGTTCCACTTGCCAACCCTGGCGACGTGCGCACAGGACCGTACGGGAGGCAAGGGCAGGATCCACGCGTCCGGTTCTCCGGCGGGAGATTTCCCGGACCGCCACCGTGCCGGTTCTGCCTTGACACCACGCACCGACAAGAGGGGTGCCCCGTCGTTGCCGATGCGAGCCTGGGGGCCAAGCTTCTGGAGGCACGAGAGGCCAACTACCAGAAGCTACGCATCCAGCAAGGCCTCCGCCCGGGATCCCCGTTCACCCGCCAGGGGCCGTCCGCTTGGCGAAACCAGCTCCAAACGGCCCCCGCGGGCGTCAACAGGGAAGAGGACGTATATACTATAGATTAGGGCATTAGGTGCTTAGGGGTGGTTAGGAGGGTTAGGAGGGTTAGGGGTGGTGAGGAGTGGTTAGGAGATTAGGAGGGTTAGTAGGTTATGTGGTGAGGTGGATTAAGGGGTTATGTGATTAGGTGCTTAGTGGTTATGTGATTACGTGGTTATGTGATTATGTGCTGAGGAGATTACGTGATTATGTGCTTACGTGATTATGTGATTACATGCTTACATGCTTAGTGTGCTGAAGTGCTTACATGCTTAGGTGCTTAGGTGCCTCGGTGCTTACGTGCTTAGGTGGGGATGATGTACTTAGGTTTACTTTTGTGTACTTATGGACTTAGGATGCTTCGGTACTTAGGTGAGGGGGTGGGCTTAGGCTGGTGGGCTTAGGTTGGGAGGTGGGCTTAGGTTATGGTTGTGGGCTGAGGGTTGTGGGCTTAGGTTGGGAAGTGGGCTTAGGTTGTTGTTGCTGGGCTTAGGCTGGTGGGCTTAGGTTGTACGGAGGGGCTTAGGCTACGGGGATGGCGACAATAAATACCTATGGGGACGGCGGTGAAATCCAATCCAGTGTAAGCAGTGCAGTTTGTGGTCCCAGTGTCCCAGTTGTCCGAGTTAGTGGCTGACAGTGTCTGTGGTTGCGAGTTCGATTCTAAGTCCGGTCCGAGTCCGATTGTGGGGGCCCTGTAAGGAGCAAGTTGACTGACTGAAGCAGGGAGTGTGCCACGTAACGACGGTGTGGTTTAGAGTAAGCTTTCTTTCTGTAAGTTGCGCAGATGTTGTTTTGTCATAAGTTTCTGACGGCGTTACGAGATTAATTTACTAATTTCTACTGTATGATCAACTGGAAACAGCGCTTGATGCGCAATTTACACCATTGCGGAAAGGGTGAAAACAAACCTGTACGGTGTGGGGTGTACTGCAATCAGCTCTTCCGCTTCAATACTCAATTTCTTCTTTTTTTATTTTTTATTTTTTATTGTCACCCACCCACCCGCCGCTGCCGCCCCCGCCCGCTGTCCACACATCACCCCGCACCCCACCGTCCCGTCCCGTCCCGCCTCACGGCGCCGCGCCCCCCGCCCCACCCCGCCCCACCCGCCCCCGTCATCGTCGTCGTCGTCGCATCGCCGTTGCCGTCGTTGCCCGTTCTCCTCATCGCTCGCTCGCCCTTCGCCTTCGCCCGCCCGCCCGCTCGCCCGCCCACCCGCCCGCCCGCGCCAGACGTCAGGCGATCGAAACCAGTAATCGTGCAACCAGGCTCCACAGTTGCCACTTCACTGTCCGCGAGAGAGGGCAAGCAGAAGCATGCAATTTTACTCGAGATACACAAAGAACAACTCGTCAAGCATGTCCCCATCCCACTGTACACAGTGCCCAATCTCCACGTTGAAGATATTATTCTTTCGGCACAGTCAGGGTTGTCCCAGACAGATCCGGAGGGGCTGAACAAATTTTTGGAGGATACTGTCAACGACATCATCGAGAGACAGCAGGCTTTCTTTGATCGGGTCGTAGCGATCTTTCGAGGTCGTCGTGGCGCTCCAAAAGACGTGGTGGTCCATGGAGTGCGGTATCCCCCACGTTCTTTCTATACTGAAAAACTTTGCTCCATAGTCCGGCAACCACTCATCATACTGCGAGTAGAAACAACCGGCAAATGGCAACTGCCCAATCCCACAACATTTGGTCAGACTTACATTGGTCGAGTAGCATCACCGGGAGATATGCTACAGTGTTACAGAAGCGAGAAGGAGAAGAAACTGAGAAGACAAAATGCAAAGGCCCCACTCCAGAGGAAGGCATCTGCGATGGCGAGCCAAGACGAGGAGGGCCTTCCTCGCAGTCGTCGCCGCGGCGCAGAAATTGTCATCGTGATAAGTGATGAAGAGGAAAACACGCCCTCTTCCGTGGGCGTGAGCAAAGCTTTCCGTAGAAAGCCTTCGCCTGGAACAGCTGAATGACAACCAGATCGAGATTATCAAGCGACCCATCAAGCGATTGCTCTTCGCGCGTTTGCCCGCCTTTTTTTGCTCGTGGAGACGACGACGACGCCGCTGCAGCACTTTCATATCTGTCTGTCTCACTCAGTTTTCAGTCAATTTTTTACGCTGTCTTGCAGAACCGAGTTCTGAAAAGGACGAGGGAGGCGAAGGCGCACACGTTGTGGGAAATTCCCATGTCCAGTAGGACGAAAACAGCGGAGCAGAATGCGTAGCAAGTCATTTGAGAAACTGTTCTACACTACTGTACGAAACTGAGGACAACATATGTGTTGCGTGTCATGAACGGCATTGTATTGTACACGATGCCAATCACAGGCTTGCGGTATTTCGGGTACTGTTCCCGGATGTCTATATAACAAGCGAAGCCGAAGCCCTAGTAGACCTAAAACCTTACGACGATTACTTTATTTCCAGCTCACCATCCAACCTACCTCGTTGTCCGCGCTGGCGAGCTGCACACACCGTTCGTGTGCAGTATTTTTTTGGGGAATGCTACGCAAAAAACTGGAGATGTCATGGTCATCTCCCTTTTTCGCGTGATCCTGCACGTCGGCAGCACCAGTGGCTACGGCAAGTGCGCGGACTAGACTCCTTGCCGTGTCCACGTAATCGGTATGGTCAATACCGACGTAAGTCGATCGCAACTGTTCGGCGCTGGTGTTCATTTGCTGCGCCATAATGTCGAGGAAAGCAGCTTCGGTGAGAGTTGGAAAGATTTTCTTTTCGCGAAACGACTTCATCATCATGGTGCCATAGCTACTTCGCAGGGTCATAACAGTGCAATCCACCAACGTAGGCTCAGAGACACTCAAAAACCGCTTGAATGTCTTGGTAATTTGGGGAGAACGCAACTCGACACCACTCTCCGAATGGACAATGAGGGGTTTGTTCGACATGTCGCTCTCGTCAAGGCGTGCGGCCTTCAAAATTTGAGGACGGACAACAGCACAGTGAAACTTAATATACGGCAATATGTACCCAGGAAAAAGAACATAGGGCATCGCCAGGCTGCGGCGAGTCTTCTCCCGCACAGTGCGCAATTCCAGAAACCCTTTAACTCTCGCCATCTCCGACATGTCAACCAGGTCGCTGTCTGAGGGAACCTGCAGTTGGGTATATACTTGCGGACGCTGTCCACCGCCGGTCAGGACCAAAACGTTGATAATGTTAATGCACCATTTGTTTTTGAGGCGGCCATCTGCAAACATTGTTTCTGTAGCGGAATCCTCTCCTACATCCGCCCGGAAATCGTCGAATGACGTCATGATATCGTCCAGGGACTTTCGAATTCTTTGCTTACATCTCCGAAAGTCGTCGGGCAAAAATAAAGCGGCGCGCTCTACTCTGTCATCAATCACTTGGCGATCTGTCGTCCTTTGGCGTCCCAATGCCTTTTGCACGTTGTATATCGCGCGGAGATGTATCCGCGAACGTTCAGCATCAGCTCCCAAGATTGCGTCCCTCCCCTCAAAGTAAATTTTTGCGTGCTCCGCCACTTTCTTCAGGCAGAAAACTTTCGTCATGACAGTTGTACATACAGTACGAATGCGGTAGTGCGAAACTAGTAGTTCTACTGTGCTCCGGTCGCAAATAGTCGTGAAGAGCACGCCGGACTCCCACATCGATTCAACCTCAACCTTTTGACACATGACGGCCAAGCGCAGCAACTGCCCTGCCGCCATGCACACTTGCTTCCAGGAACCATTCTTACCGCCTCCTGCAATTTTTGGCTCATACTCCAAATAGAATATTTCAGCGAGGTCGTCATTATTTTTTTCAGAGACTGGCACTGATTTGTAGGCGGGACGGCCTTGTCCAACTACTGTCTGTGTCTGGAGGGTGGCTTCCTGCGATGAGAAGAAATTCGGATCACACCGTACCAGGCTGTGGAGAGTGCAAGCCCAGGCATCTTCAGTTGACAAATCTAAAGCTCCAATTGTTCCTGACATGGGTGCGCCCTTTCTACGGCGATTGCGGCCTCCACTGACACCGACGGGTCGCATTTGAGGACGCACGCGCGAGACTCTTGCGGCCAAGACATCTGAATGTTTCCTCTGAACCGCCTCTATGTCAATTCGTGCCGTTTTGAACCGGGGGGGGCCTTTCTGCGTGTTGTCATCGTCATTTTCGGAACACACGGGGCTGTCGTCCGCAAATAAGGGAGGGGGGGAATGGTGGCTGCACTGTGACGCAGGGCTTCTGGCTGGAGAGGTGTGACTGGAGAACACAGGTCCGGTTGACAGGAGCTCTGTGCGTGGGGTGTAACGTCCTCTGCCGTGCGTTCCACACGGTTTTTGTTTGTGGCTTTTTTTGCCTTTTTGTTTTTTTTGCGAAGCTTTTTCCCTTCGGATGTGAGCTGGGCACTTTCCGATCCATTGGCAGCCTCTCTTTTGCGACCCATGTTCAAGTAATGTGCGGGATGATGGGAAAAAAGTTGGTGTGGAGACGGGCCGGAAAGTGGATCAGGGGGTGTGAGGGGGGGTGGTGGTGGTGGTGGAACGGCGTTAAAGTACAAAGGATAAGGAGCTGCAAGTGGTAGGGCATATAGAGTACACGCGGGATTAATGCAGTGAAAGGCCGCAGAGCTGGTCGGGGTCGCCAGGGAAAAGGGCGGGCATTTTTGAAAGCAGTGGGATTGTGCACCCACAGCAGTCTCAGAAGTCACCCAGCCACCGTCATGCTACAGATACACTACTTGTAGTGAGAAAATAAAGCAGCACGCGACTTGTTGCCGCGATGGAGCCAGCAGATGCCACGCTTGTAAACTTTGATTGCTCATCGTCGTGGCCGCACGAGCTGGCCACCGTAACATTAGTACGTGATCCGTATGATCTGTCTCTACCCGACGGTACACTACTCCCATTCCCAGCCGTGTAGCGGCACCAGATCATCAGAAACCGTATTTCATTAACCGTTACACACAGAGAAAATGCGATACTGTGTGGCGATGGGTGAACAAATTTCACTCATCGCTTATGATCAAGCATCGCTTGAGTACTGTAAAGGGGACAACGACAAAACATTATTATGAAGAAGGTACTCTTTCGCGGAGGGGGGGTAGTTTTCCGTCAAATCGGATGGGTTGAGGTCGGATGAGGTCGAGCAGACAGGAAATGACTGGCGAGTAGCGCGATTGAGGATAGAGCTGGCGCCGCGAAAGGAGTGCGAGCAGCTACAGGGTACGTGTATTTACTCGTGGTCTAACGAGAACAAATGTCACCCATCGTTTATGATCAAGCAACTTGCTGGATCATAAACGACGAGTGAATTAGGGGATTTTC
>NW_005178904.1:0-4013 GCF_000350225.1 Chondrus crispus
GCGGTCTAACCACAACTCCGTCCGCACAAAGAGGCGGCCCTTTTTGAGGTCCCGTTCGAGGATCTTGGTCAGGTCTTCGACGGACCGGACCTTCACGCGCAGCTCCGGACGAATGTCGGGGGTTTTGGTCCCCGGACCGGCGGTTGCATCACCCCGGGTCGCGGTGGGAGCGGGCAGGGGTGCCTCGGTTTGAGCCACGTAACTGATGAACGTCGCCCACGCGGTTTTTGCTTCCGGCCCATTGCCGTAGAAGTTGACGCCGACGCCAGCGGAGCGCGGCCCGCCCGGTTCGACTCGGTGCACCGCCATGCCGAGGAGTTCGAGCGTTTCCTCTTTGTTGTTCGGCAGGACGATTCGAATGCGAACAAGTTCCCGCAATGGCGGCGGAAAGTCCGTATGGAGGAACAGGCCGCCGTGCGACACGTCGCGCGAGAATAACTGGTGGGAGCGTGCTCCTCGGATCATGGTCGTGGCCAGCCGGATGGGGTAGCGGGCGTGGCGACGCTTCGTATCTTCATTCATGCCGCTTAGTTCGATCGGCGGGTTGCGCGTTTACTTAAGACTTCAAAGGTCTCCCGCCCGGCCGACTAAGAAATAGGAAGTGGCTCGCAACCATCACACTGTTTCTTTGGACCTCGACTTCGATGAGTCGCTCTGGGCCGAAGCGCAGACCGACAATCCTATGGTCCCGGCCAACGATACCGCGCCGATCAACACCACCTTGAAAGTGGACATCTCGGTGCCGCCCGCCGTTGAACTTGCAGATTCAGCCCTGTCCCCGGTCAAAGAAGACTTTGCCGGTGAGTGGGCCGAGATGCCCGAAGACATGGAAGCGCTCGTCGAAGAGGCGCTGTGGCAAGAACCTCCGGCCGCGCCATCGACGCCCGACAAGACCGAAGTCCGAGCGCCCGTGCCTTCGGACACCGAGCCCGCCGCGGCGTATGGCGGTTTGAGTCAGCGCGCACGGAAGGCGCGGTCGGCTCCCCCGAAGCGAGACAAGTCCGACCGAACAGCCCTTGAGATCAGCCGCGCGGCAACTTGGTGTGCACTCGGTCTTGCAGCTTCAGTTGTCGCCGGCGTTTTGATGCCCGGGGCCTGGGCGCCGCCGATTGTCCTCGCTGTCGTCGCGGTGGCCTTCGCGGTCATGCAGGTCGGCGCGGCGCTCGAAAGCGCCGACTACAAGAAGGTAAGCAAGGTTGCGAAGCTCCACAAACTCTCGGCCGCCGTCCCGCCGGTGTTGGGCGTTGTCCTCTCGCAAGTTGTTCCCGTAGAGCTGGTCACAACGGGCGGGATCATTCCCAGCATCGTTTTGGCCGCTGCCCTGGGACTCTTCGCTTTTGCCTGGTTGGCACCCACCCTCCAGGGGCTGCAGGTACCGACGGGGCTGTTGGTCTTGGTCACCGCCTCCGCATTTGCCACCGCCCACATCGCCGCGATGCTCAGCGCCCGGGGTGCCCTCGTTAATCAGTCGGTCGTCTGCTCCTTACTTTTGGGCGGGCTGTTTGCCGGCGCCTACGCGATTCGCCCCAAACCCATGGAAGTCATGGGGGGTGTGGCCATCATGATGACTTTACTCGTGGTGTAGTTCGCGAAAAAACGGAAGCACGTGCCCACCGCCGCCGAGATGATCGAACGCCTGGCTCTGGTTCCGCATGGACCCGAGGGCGGATTCTACCGAGAGACGTGGCGTTCGCCGGTCATCGTGCCGACCGAACACGGCCCGCGCAGTGCCGGCACCATCATCTACTATCTGCTTACGCCGGAATCGAAATCCAGGTTGCACCGACTTCGGTTCGACGAGATGTTCTATTTTAACGCAGGAGATCCCATCGAGCAGGTTCTCTTGCATGAGGACGGTCGCTGCGAGCATCGAAGCCTAGGGCCGGTCACTGAATCCGGCCAGTCTCAGCAGTCCCTCGTGCCCGCAGGAGTCTGGCAAGGCGCGCAGCTGCGCGAAGATGGCGCCTGGGCCTTGCTCAGTACCAGCATGGCGCCCGGTTTTGACTACGCCGACTTTGAGGCGGCCGATCGGCAACTTCTATTGCAGCTTTATCCCGGCGAGCGCGAACTCATCGAGGCGCTTACTCTTTCCGGGTCGCCAGCTTGAGCGCGTGAATCGGGCCCTTCATAAGGTCGCCGAGTGCCTCGTAGACCATCTTGTGTTGCTTGATCATCGTCAGCCCCTCGAAAGCGGCTGAGACGACGTCAGCTTGAAAATGGTCGCCGGTGCCCGTGAGATCTTTGACCTCAGCCTTGGCGCCGGGAATGCCGTTTTCGATGATGTGTTTGACCTCGTCGGTGGTCATAGCTCGACGAGCATAACCGAAAGACCGCCTTAGTCTTGTGGCAATCCGTCTAAAAGGCGCGGGCGAGCTGCGCCTTGAACCCTATGCCGAGGCCTAGGTCTTGATCGACCGCCACGCCGAGATACGCGTTCACCTGAAAGGCATCGAGCAACAAAACATGCACGCCGCCGCCAAACGTGTCGGCAATACGTACGCCTTCCTTTTCGCGCAGCTCGTTGCGTTTGCCGTAAACCGCGAAATCATTAAAGACGCTGACCTTCAGGGTGTCGCGCGATAGCGACAGTCGGTACTCCAGCGCGATGGCGGCCGCACGCTGCACAAAGATCTGGGTGGCAAAAC
The DNA here is from genome assembly GCF_000350225.1 of Chondrus crispus. Taxonomy (NCBI): domain Eukaryota; phylum Rhodophyta; class Florideophyceae; order Gigartinales; family Gigartinaceae; genus Chondrus; species Chondrus crispus. The sequence goes on from NW_005178904.1 coordinate 2,646, forward strand.
CGGCGCGGATGAACCCATCGCCGATCGACATCTCATCGTAGAACGGAACATCGCCCCATACGTGCTCGCCGAAAACGCTCAGTCGCATCTCGTCCCAGCCGTTGGGCCAGACTTCGTCGTAGGCCAAGGAGGTTCTCGTGATCGGAGAGCCCGAAGCCGAGTCGAGCCGGCCGCGGTAAGATCCGGTCAAGACGAGTTTGTGGGCGCGGTCCAGGCGAAGCTCGTTGGGATTGAACTGAAACTCTGCCTGCAGTTCGAGCAAAAACCGTGTGTCATCGCCCGGCGTGCTCCGAAGAATCGGGACTTCTTCTTCACCTTCATCGATACCAAATAGCTTTCGGTGTTCGACGCCGCCGCCGATCGTCATGTTGGCGCCGCGGCCTAACGTAACTTCAAAGTTCAGCGTGCCGGCGACCGGCGCGTAGAAGTAGTTTTCGAGCTGAAGATCAGCCCGGCGCCGCCCGGTGAGCTGGAACTTGCCCTCAATAAACGCACGGACCACATTCGCAAACATTGGCGGGGCCAACCAACGCAAGCGGCCTTTCAGTCGACTAATGCCAAATGGATTCTTCTCCGAGTCGATCGTGTTGCCGATATAGATGCCGGCGGTGGCCTCCGTTTCGATGCGATCGTTGTCGAAGAGCGCTTCACCGACCCGGTAGCTAAAACCTCCGAACAACCCGTCGGCGCCCGTGTAGCCGAGCTTCAATCCCCAACCCGCCTTCTTTTTCGAGCGCTCGAGCCGAATATGCAGCTCGTGGTCTTCGGCCGCATCGAGCAGCCGGAGGCCACGAATGATCGTCGGTTCCACCATCTGCACGCCGCGGTGCTCAACGTCGGCCGCCGCGACCACCTCGTAGTCGGCGCGCAATACACTTGTTTCTCGAACCAGTTTTGCAAGCTGCCGTTCAAGAAGTGGTTGGTTAAACACATCGCCGGGCAGGACGATCGCAAAGCGCAGCTCAATATTGGCAAGTGTGCCTTCACGCAGAAAAAGGATCTTATCGAGACGTCCCTCGTCGATTCGAATCACAAATCCACCGACTTTTGCGTCGACCGTGACCCGGGCGATCGCGTAGCCGGAATCGCGAAGAAAACTCAGCAGGCTGTATTGCAGAAGCTCGGCCGACTCGGGGTGTCCTTGCTGGACCGCTTGGGCAATGCTGATCTGAGGCCTCGCTGCAGGCGTCGGCGTACTGGTCGCCGTGCGTGTCGAGGTCGTCACCGTCGACGAATCGGTGGCTTGGGTCAGCTGATCCAACTGACTTAGTTGGAGAACGCTGAGGTACACGTCGTCTGAAAGGACCACATTGCCCTCAAACTCAATCGTCGGTCCCGTCGTGGCGGCCATGGCCGCCAGCGCCACCC
>NW_005178905.1:0-4007 GCF_000350225.1 Chondrus crispus
GGGCGCAGCGGCAGCCAGCCCGGTCAGCAGGGGAGCGGCGGGGCGCAGCGGCAGCGCAGGCTAGACAACGGCGGGAACGGCGGGTGAGGAAGCGTTGAGCGAGCAGCGACAAAGGCAGCACCGAGCGAGCGGCGACAAACGTAGCAACGAGCGAGCAGCGGCGAGGGCACTGGCGAGCGAGCGCCGACAAAGGCAGCGGCGGGCGAGCGGCAGCAAAAGCAACCAGCGAGCGGCGAGGTGAGCGGCGCGCGAGCAGGGAGGAACACACGCTGGAGGTCTGGAGATATGTGCGGTGCTCGAAAGAAATGGTGGCGGATCTTCACTTGGCCAATAGAATTGTCGAGAAAAAAAACGTAAGGGAAAAAACGCGATTGATCAATGTGGGAATTGTCCCAGGAAAAGTTTGAAGGAAATAGTTTAAACAGTTTATTAATGTCTAGAAGAACCTACGACCGGCTCTTCAAACCCAACCGAACCTCCGGGCAATCGGAGCGCTGTTCGTGAAGGATTCTGCGTAGACACGTCTGTTCAAATCTGCCTCCGGGCAGACCCACGCGCTAGTCGCATGGGATTGTCCGTTATATACTAATTTACTGTAACCCTAAACACGGCAAGTTCTTTCCTCACCCCGTGACCCATTCACGTGGTGAGGTATATCGCCATATGACAGACATTATGATAGAAACTTTCCCACAGAGAGGGAAATTACTAGAGTATCTTGTCCTTACAGCGCGTGGAGAAAACCACGCGCCAATCAACTTCTGCAGTTTTCACACTGGCACTTTCTTAAAAGGTGGAACAAGATACTCCAATTTGACGTCACGTTTTTGACATTCGATAGTTTCTGAAACAGATCGATAGGACAGGCATGGTGATAGCTTAATTTCGAATAATCCACTGTTTCACCTTGAGTGCATTGTGGCCGGATCTTAAAACCTTAATCAATGATGCCCCAGCATTCGTTTTCGTAAGTCCATCTGCAACCATGTCTTCCGATGCAACTAGACCAATGTTTGATATTTCCTGGCGATTGTAGGCTTGACGAGCAGCAGCAATATCGATGAGGAGTCTTCGTTCGGTTGTTTTGGATGCCTTTGTAATGGTGTCGAAAACTTGTTTAGAGTCGGTTAAAACGTACAGCGGGATCTTTCTGGCATACATACGCTCCAGGTCATGCCTTAACATAAAGGCACGATCGAAACCATCTGCCAAGGCAAATATCTCTCCTCCCATTATCGATCTGACAACTCTTCTTGATTTTTTGCTGGAGAAGTCGATAATATGAGCGGAGTTGTTCGCATCGCATAGCATAATTACGTACCCAAGTTGTGAGCTGCAATCCAAATTGGTACCAAAGGCGGCGTCCGCATAGACACGAATCTGCAATGTTTCGATATTTAGCGGATCGAAACTCAAATGTAAAGGCTCTCTTTTTAGGTACTTGATGCATCGATTGAATGCCTCGATATGCCCCCTTTCGAAGGCTTTCTCTGTGACTTGTGCTGCTTTATTTACGTAGCAGGCGATGTCTGGCCTCGTGTGGGTGATCCAGGCTAATGCCGCACGAGCGCTACGAAAGTGCTCGAACGTTGCATCTTCAGGTAACATCTCAATCTTCTGGATGTGGTCGGGTTGATGAATTCGAACACTACCACCAAGCGTAGATTCGATTTGCATGCCATAAAATTCGACCTTATCCCACTGTCTTGGCCTCGAGTCAAATTTATGCAGTGTAGCTTCGGTGAGGCGCTGGAAAGCGTCGTTACCACACAGTAGTCCATCGTCTACTAGCATTCCCATTAGTCCAGAAGCATCTTCTTCATCTGCATCAATCTTAAGATACAGAGACGAGTCACCTGTGAGCGGTTCCATGCCTAGATCGCTCTTGGCATGCTTGTCCACCGTCACATTCCAGTAATCACCGGCATCAGTGGTCCCGTATATCGGCTTGATCAACTTCAACACTTGGTGCGCGTTAAGAGAGAACAAGGGAGCATCTGCTGGTTTCGGCTGAAGGTAGAGCTCACGCGAAAGACATTCATCACTTTGTGTATATGCTTGGGTGACGTCGTGGCTGAAGATTCGAAACCTTTTCGACGCAGCAAAGGATGCAATCATTCGAACCGAGCTTTGTCTTAGTGAGGTAACATTGTGGATTATGTAGTCCTTTTCCCTATCTGAGAAACCTTGAGCAACGAAGCGCGCTTTCGGGGTCTCACGTTCAGAGCCAGCGTTCTTCAATGTGAGGACGAAGCGACCGCCTAGCACATTTGCATTCTCCGGAAGGTCCTTCTTTGACATCCTAACCCAAACACCGCGATCTTCTAAGCCTCTCACTTCCTTCTTCATGGCTGACAAGAAGGCAGCGTTCTTAGATCGAGGATCGGATGATTCAATAACCTCCGTTAGGAATGTGGCGAACTCCATATAAAATTCGTCAGGAGATATTGCGTTGTCCTCAGCCGGTGATGAGAATAGATCCTGTAACGGATCGCGAAGGGACTCTAGCCATGCATTTGATGCCTCTGCTGGCGACAGACCCTTGCTTATGGTATTATTGCTCGGGTTGTACTTGTAGTATAACCCCAAACGCAAATTAGATTAGGATTGGATCAGGGACAGTAAGGCAACGAGCCTTACAGCCATGCGCGCACACACGTGTCCTCCACGTGTACGGGACGCGTACTACACGTGGACTGTCAGCCCCGCCGGCTGACAGCGCTACAGTGTCGGTAGACCGGCACTACTGTAGAGTTATGATAGACTACGATGTACATTAAATATGAGCGGACGGCCGGCGGTGGAGGACGACAAGCACGGACTTGTGAAGGATCCTCCACCTTGGTCCGCCCGCTTACTTTTAGGTACTTCCGTCCGTTTTACCTAGGAGTAGCACCGCGCGCGGGTTGAGGACGCGCGTAGCACGCCCACGAGCCGGCTCCGCCTCCGCCCGTCGGTACTGGATCGTCACCCAGTACCGCTCCGGGGCGTCGAGGCGTAGAACCGCTCGCGCGTGCGCGCGTCCTCCCCGATCCCGCTCTACCACCGCTACATCGAGCCCGTGCTCGGTACCGTGGGTGGGCCGTGCTTCTGTCTTCCCGCCGATCGGGGTCTTTCCGAGCTGTCAGTACTCACCCCCCCTCGTCGTTGGGGGTGATTATACTACAGTGGTCTCCCGACCTAGAAGACTCTCAAGATCGAACCGAGAAGACTATCGTTTACCTCCGCGTCCGTACGCGTCGAGATGAGTGGCGAATATCCCACCTCTATTCGCTCGGAGCCCGCCGATGTGCGAGAGGCCGCGCTCCGCGTCCGAGTCGGCGACGGCGACGCTGGTCCTCGAGACCGCGAACCGTCACCCGACTTCTCCGAAGGACGCGCTCGCGCGATGTACGATCGCATCGCGGAGTATATTGAAGATGTCCGAACATCCCTCCGTATCGACGTCTCCGACAGCGTCTACGCCCGCTGTATGGATGGGTTGCGCTCCCTCCGCGAAGGAAGGTTTGAGCGCGTAACTCAGTCCTTGGAGAACCTGCGCGCCCTCGTCGACCAGCTACAGTCCCGTTTGGTACTGGTCGAAGAGGCGCGCATCGATTCCCCCGCCATGGACGTTGCGGGTCGACCCGCGAGTGCAAACTCCGGGGTCCGACGCGACCCGCAACCCTTCCCATCAGCCGAACAGATGGGAGCGTTCGCGCACATGGCGGCGGAGCTCAACTCAACGCGCCGCCGTGCCCGTGAGATGGAACAGACCTCGGCCGAGAGGCCGCCCGGAGTCCCCTCGAGTGGGCCCGGTGCCACTGTTCCTCCGGGCGCATCCGGAGCGCACGAGTGGCCCCCGACTGGAGCCGTCACCAGTCGGAGGGCGGAGGACATCAAGCCGACAGCGGACGCGAACTTCGCGTCCGAGACTCAAGCCCTGCCGTATGCGTCCGGAAGCATGCGGCAGTCCCGACGGGTACCGGACGAACCCGACCGTGGCCGTGGAGGAGTCGCCCGCGGAT
>NW_005178906.1:0-3996 GCF_000350225.1 Chondrus crispus
GTGACTGAGGAGGATGGGAACGACTGGCGTTTCAGGCTGGTTATAGCTTTTGTCGCATTTATCCTGCTTTCTGCCGATTTATTGATCGAATTCGGCTCGGGTTCGTCTGACGTCGCGTCGGGGAACATGATCGCCACTGGGTACGGGGCTGCCGGGAGGTCACAGCCACTGGATGTGAGAAGGAACAGTGACGGAACGTGGAGCCCGGCATTACGCTCTCAACGTATTGTGAATGCTACGTACCAAGTCTACGAGGTGGACCTGGTACCTGATGAAGCATGGGGAATCACTGAGCGGGACATACAAGTCATTCAGAACACCAGAGATGCGGTCGAGGCTGACGGACAAATCATCACTTCGGCCATTCCGGATCAATGGTTGCTAACAGGAAGTGGCAGAGAGTTATGGTTCTCAGGCCAATCCGGGGCGGCGTTGGTGAAAGACGACAAGTTGCTGATCACTACTGGCCTCGCATCATTCGTCCTGCTGGAAACAAGCTGGACAGGGGAGGCGTCAATCGCAGTCACTGAGATAGTGCCCAATTTCCTATTTGTCAATAATTTGCGAATTTACAGTGACCTCAACATCACTGTAACTGTAGTTAGACTGATGCTAATGAACCTGGCGGAGCAGAACCCACGTCGCCTCTCGTTGCGCGGTGAAGGGGGATCGGTAGAGGGTAGAGAACCGGGAAGAAAAAGTAAACAAAGAGATTGAGAGGAATGGGAGCCTTTGAGGCTTCCGTATCGCTTTAATTAAGCAATACAGAAACTAGGCGTATCAGGGTTTTTTCTTCTTCTTCGCTAGAGAAAGATAAGTACTTAAACACTATCTGCATAGATAGCTGCGCCCCTTCATTCCTCCCTCTTCGCCCCAACTTTCTCGCCCTCCACGTCCAGCATGGCTGAGGGACTTTGCCAAGCCACATTTTCATTCCAACACAACCCGTCTGTCGCAATCCCTGCATTCCTCCCTATTTCCAGGTACTTCTAGGCAGAATTGCGCCCGGTTGAGTGTCATGCCCGTTGGGCACCGCCACTTTCTGTCCGCAGTGGAGCGTGCCCCCTCCGGCCCGACTGGCCTTACAGCGGTCCCATCTGCTACTGTAATTGACTCCACGTGTCCACCTGTCTTACTATCATACGCACCGTTCTTTTTCCAACCGTTGTACAGTAGCATCAACGTGCGGCTCCACGAACAGTAACTGTTAGGATGAACAAGTTACCACAGTTGATGCTCGTCTGTGACGGGAACACCGAATATCCAGCAAGCTGGCAAGTTGTTTGTGTGGACGCCAGTACTAGGCCAAGTGAGGTTGTATGGCACGATGGAAACCTGTTGCCGCCCGCCTTGACAACCCTCAAAAGCCAAAGCATCACAATAGACTACGGCAAGAGGGTCGAAATGAAAATACCATGGGCCATATTTGACGAGGTGGACAGCCGCCCGTCTAGTTCTTTTGACCGCAGTATACGCACAGAGACTTTTAAAGGGGAGAATGCCACTCTCGTCGAGTCACAGAGGGTGGGAGTGCTTATGATGCGAGAGGGGCGTCAGGTAACATGTTGCCTTACTATGAATGGCGACATCGACAACAAGGGGCTTCCTGCTTGTAGAATGCAGGACGGGCGCAGCGAAAGTGAGGCGGATGCCATGTTCAAAGCGTTGCAGTTAGCCTCTGCAGACTACAAGAAGATCTGGCGGATATATCATAGTTGGATAAAGGGGGATGAAGAAAGGTCTCGGACTGAGGTGAATTGGATATCGACGGAGCTACAGACTGAACTGGGTAGCCTGATCTCGGACGTCAAGACCGTGGCAACTATCAATATTTTCTTCATAATCGGGGTCGGTCTAATCCTCGTTACTTTTCTCGTAGGGGCGTCTGTGCATGTGTTTTACAGGTTGAAGCTGGTGAAGGTGGAACCGAGCTGTCGACGCGTCACGCTAGAGACTAGCCGCAGGGTTTTGGCGATGTCAGCAAGTTGCAAATACAATTGCGGCATGGTGCCCGGGGCGCCGCCTCGAACATCACTAGTCCGGAGCGGTGACAAGACATGTCACTTGGACACGTCATATTCTTTGCAGGACGACTCGATAAGTGCAACCGAGGCTGCAAAGGAAGGGCTAGTGCTGATGGGACGCAGGGTGCGAGCACGCGACGGAGAAGAAGCACAGTCGGAGGGTTCGCTGCCTCATTGCTGTGCGGTCGGGCGTGTGGCTGCGGCATACCGCTCTCGGGGCAGGGGAAGGCGGAACGACGAGCACAGGATTGCGTGGGTGAAGAGCCCAGGTCGATCCAAGACGCTGCTGGAGTTGGTGACGAAGGATGGGCGGATGCGTCCTTTGGAAGACTGTGAGGGCGGTAGGGATGATATCAATTGATAGCAAGATTGAATCAATCTTGATCGGGTGACGGAGGACTTGAATCAGGGCTGAATCGGCATGGAAACGGTGCATGAATGCGCACAATGCGACCAGATGCAATAACAATACTAGTACTCGGGGCGGGCCGTTCCACGCTGACGCGTTCCAGGAAGAGGCGGAGATAGTGATTTTCCCTTAGTTAAAAAGGGCTATTAGCCCTTTTTAATTAGGGAGATTTTGCGTTTAGTGGGGCGATCGTGTTCTTTTTTGTGGCAAAAAGGGGGTGAAATGGCTTTTCTTGTAGTGTTGAGGGAGTGAATGGCGCGAATTTGTTGCATAAGGGGGGCGAAGGGAAGAATATCAGTAGTATGTTAGACCCGACCACTGAAATGTCGCCTTTGGTCACCCGTCCCAAACAACACAATTGGGATTCTTCGCCCGTGTAGTAGTCCAAAATGGCAAGTAATCGAGCTATTAAACTCAACATTTCTAGAACACGGATACTGTAGGGACAATTAATCTCGTGATCGGCCACGCCGATGTGGCCCCATTATCGACTGTTTCAACCTCCACAATACGCCACAGCATCACGTTTGTTACGGTACTCCGTGTCCAGCGAAGGGGGAGTAAAATGTACAAATGCGCTGCACAAAGCGGCGGGAGCAAGTTTCGAGTGCACTCACGTTGGCCGCTTGGCTCAACATGACCGTCTCCGCAAAACATCCCAGCGTGGAGCCTTTTATTCTCCCGTTCAGTATGGTGTACACGGCTGCTGATATATACCTCGCCGCAGTAATTGCCAAGCAGTCAAGTTTTGTCGAGTTGTGGGCAATACAGCCTTTCATACAGCCTTTCCTGTTGCGTGCAAAATGATGATTTCACATCCGTTAACTGCTTGTCCACAAGCCCCTGGGCTAAAATCAATCTCTTTGCTCGCATCATGCGCCGCTTCCCTGTCCCAGTCCTCGTTGCCGGCCTGGCGCGCGGCGCGCGCGGCGGCGAAGGTGGCGACGAGGCCCAGCAGCTCCAGGAGGCGGCTCGAGGCCCACGGGCTCAGCGTGCGGTACGCCCACGAATAGGCGCGGTAGTCGTCCGGGCGGTAGTCTGGCAGCGACATGAGCGCGTCCATGCGGCAGTCCTGCTCCGCGAGGAACGGGTACTTGGCGTGGAGCAGCGCGCGCGTGTCGTCGGACAGGCGCGCGCGGGGCGGCTCCGATGCAAGCGAGGCGACTTGTGTCACACATTCTTGCCTTGGGACGGCGCCTCGCTCTTCATTATAAAAAGCCCTGAGACCACCCTCCCTCCTCCCCTGATGCTCACCAACTCGTATCCAGCATTTAAACGTTAATTTCACTCATAACTCCAACTCTCCAACCGACCTCACGCAATGATCAAGCTGACTCTCTTCCTCGCCCTCTTTGTTCTTGTGCGGGCTTCGGTACTCGCTGCTGAAATCCCTGACTCCATTCGCAGTGGGTCGTCAAGCGGGTCGTCCACGAGATGCCCATGCCAATGCCGAGCTGGATATGGGGGTTACGAAAAGGTCAAACTGTATTGTGATCGCCGCCGTTTCCGTTCCCACTGCGTCATGAAGGAATGTTGGAAGGGCTCTCAAAAGGGGTTCACCTG